>NC_063203.1:13988002-14058002 GCF_017589495.1 Alosa alosa | reverse complement strand
ACCCATTGGCAGAACTTTGTCACATCCTACTGTGTCACACCCACATGTGTAAGAACAACAGAAAGAGGAGCCCTTCTGGAAACCAACATGGCACAAATTCAAGAGAAGGTCTTGTCATCGTTTTCTTAAATAAAATGAAATTCAAATTCAAATCCAAATCGAAAAATTATTTTTGAAATGTACAAGCATCACGAGTACAGATTCATTCAAAGAGCACCATTTGCAAAATATTCAGTAAGAAGAAATAGCAAAATGACAAGAACCTCCAACAAAAGAGTGAGACATGAAACTATCTCCAAATGAACTTGATTTAACCCAAATCAAACAATAATTTAAAAAGCCTCCCAGGGTGCTCCATTCAATTCCTAAATCCCAAGAATGTTTGTCTTCCTCATTTACCTGCCGCCAGAATAAACATCCCAATCACACTAAAATCAGCTTGACATACACAATCACACACACACACACAAAGAGACCAACACACAATACTTTAGATAGTCAAGGGCCTTACATTAATGCTCCTCATGAAAAGTTCAATAGCTTTACTTTTTAATTAGCCACAGAATCATTGAAATGAGATGAATCAGTGCCAGGCTTAATAAGATGTTTGATCAAGCCCGGCCACTTCTGTTATTCACAACGCCAGTGATGTGTGATAAAGACCATTTTTAACCGAGACCGACTGCTAATGGAGATGTTCTGTCACACACTGCATACTTGTATACAACCTAAAGGGATTGGTGGAATTTCTTGTTCAAAACAGCAGAATAGGGGCAACATGGGAATTGTAGTCCACTGTAAGTCGACTGCTACATTTAATCACTTTGTATGCATGCTATACCGGGCCACCAACCGTGAGTGAGGTGGAGCAGACAGCTGCAGGCACAGCACTGAAGTGAGCTGAAATAGGCTCTCACACACCCTGACCCAGCAACCTTCAGTGGGCTCCAGATCAAGCCGCTTAGACAGCTCCTTTGACGAAGGTCCTTGGAAATGGGCAAGGGAGCCAATCAATACACGCTACAATCACTAAAGGAAACTTCACCCTACCTCAGAATAATGACATATGGGAACAATCATATGGGAAATGAATGTACTTCTGTTCTGCCTCTATCTATCTTTCTGTCCTGCTGATAAATCCATTGAGGAGTAATTTATTTGACGCAAGTGGTACAGAAATAAGAAGGCACAGTTCACCAGTCACTGAGGTGTAATTTAGCATCTGGACATCTGAAATTTTAAAAGATGAATACATATTGGCTGCATTATCTCGCGAAGGTACATTAAAGACAATATGATGCATTTCATCTTCAGTCCCAGGTTGTTTATTGGCTTGTCATCACCATCAGTGTCCATAGTAATGGCCATTGCTATCATCATCACGGCATCATCGTTATAACAATTATGATTAAAGGTTCCTCATTGTAAGTACCACATATTTACTGAACTGAGGCATAACACTGTCATACGTTTATTGCCCGTTACATAACTATTATATTCTCACTGTGTCAATCCATACTAACCTATCTTGCTGTCATTTACAAAAATAGACTCCACATGAATCCAGCGCTTGCGTGCGAATTGATCGGATTAAGTTTTAAAACTGTGCCTACTATTAGATACACAACTTCAGTCTGAACCCGTTGGCAGAACTTTGTCACATCCTACTGTGTCACACCCACATGTGTAAGAACAACAGAAAGAGGAGCCCTTCTGGAAACCAACATGGCACAAATTCAAGAGAAGGTCTTGTCATCGTTTTCTTAAATAAAATGAAATTCAAATTCAAATCCAAATCCGAAAAATTATTTTGAAATGTACAAGCATACGAGTACAGATTCATTCAAGAGCACCATTTGCAAAAATATTCAGTAAGAAGAAATAGCAAAAATGACAAGAACCTCCAACAAAAGAGTGAGACATGAAACTATCTCCAAATGAACTTGATTTAACCCAAATCAAACAATGGCCCCCAAAAGCCTCCCAGGGTGCTCCATTCAATTCCTAAATCCCAAGAATGTTTGTCTTCCTCATTTACCTGCCGCCAGAATAAACATCCCAATCACACTAAAATCAGCTTGACATACACAATCACACACACACGCACACAAAACACACTATCATTTCATCATGAATCTCATCCCTTGTTTGGTGTCTTCTCTCTCAATCTGTTTCTTCTTTAGTCAATTATTGTCTCTCTTTCCCCCTCTCCCTCCCTCTCCCTCATATTCTCTGTCTCATCCACTCTCTTGTCCCTGTCTCTTTACCCTTCCTCTGCAATCGCTTAAATAGTCTCTTGTTCTTCTGCTCAATTGTGAAAGACTCAACCCCTACTGCGAATCTCTGACAGCTTGCACAGTGGTGGCAACCCACACCAGCACTACAAATGATCACAAACACTAATAGATGCACTAAAAGGACTGACTGTCATCTAACACCAGTGCCTCGAATACACACACGTAGATGTGAGTAAAAGATTGTTTTTTTTTTTTTCTGTTTCCCTCCCAAGCTGACTGTCATCCTCCCAGGAGGAAACTTCTTCCAGAAGAGGCTCAGCGCTGTTCTTCGGCTTTCCGCGAGACAAAGGCTGTGAGGGATGAAGAGGGAAAGAAATTCTTTGGACTCATAATGCGGCCGAGGAAGAGCATGGCAATCAAAGATCCTTGATTACTAGCAAGATAGAGCAACGTAATTCGTTACTATGGGAGCAAAACGGGACAGTTCCGGTCTGCATAAGTGGGAGTGTCACCTTACGTCACTAAATAAACTTTCTCTCTTAATAAGCAATAAGAACAGATAAACCTTATTGTGTTCACAGTATTATTGTCTATAATCATGTATGATACCAATGAATCATTCTTTAGGACATGATATGAATAATTTAATTAGTCATATGAACCGGAATTAGCTAGCTAGCTAACGCTAGCTTAAAATGCTATACAAGTGGATGGGAGTAGCTATGGCAATACAGCTATGCGCTAACAAGTGACTAGTAGTTGAAGGACTTCGCTTAAACTTAATATACTGTTGCAAATTCACTTGAGTATAAACTATTCACTTTTAACTAATGTAAGTAATGTTATTCAGCTAGTTGTCATTTCAAAGAAATTACACGCCTCCGCTTAAAATTTTACCTTAGCTAAGAGGATAGCTAGCATGCTAACAACCGACAGTAACTGGCAGCAGCATGGTCTGATATTAAGTTATTTTATCACAAATCCGAACGCTAAAAAAATTGCACTTTTTAGGCTTGAAATGATCCCAAACACTTAGATTATGACAAAATTTCCAAAAAATCCCTCAACAAATCCAGAAAGACATAATGACCAATTTATTGGTAAAATTCCACAAGTCTCCATTGACATTAGTGCAGCGAGGGTTTACTCTGGTCTGCATAAAGGGGGATTTTCCCCCCTCCCCCTTGCAATAATCGAACGCGGAAATTGTCGAACGTTTGCGCCTCTCGCTCCGCTTTAACCCTCTCTGTGGCAATCTCTTTATATTGCTGCTTTCTTCAAACTGCATCTCAAGGTCAGAGCAATTCTGCTCATACCATGGCTTGCGCCCACTTCATTTAGCCATTGATTTACACACCATTTTCCAAAAGCAGAGAGAGAGAGAGAGAGAGAGGCATGGTTATACTTTTTCATTCAGTGCCTGAGGAATCAAAAGATAGTCGGAACTAAGTAATAACTGCATGGATCATCCCTCTATTTCTCAACAGCAGCATGACCCTGTAATGGTGATGACTGCTAAAAGTGCTGGGCTGGAGCCAGATAGGAGATAAGACGAACTGCCAGAGGAGGAGGCAGGGTGGAAGAGAAGAGAAAGAGGAGAGGAGAGGAGAAGAGAAAGAGAGCAAGAAAAAGAGGAGTGAGACAGTGGAGAGCATAAAATAATGAAATCGAGTAATCCTTGGACCAGATCCTAACAAAGTATGAATCTAACCAGATGTTGGAAAAACAACAAAGGATATGTCTGACCAACCTTTCTGCGGAAATACATCAGAATAGGGGTACTGATCACAGTTCTGGCTGCTTTCAAAAAGCTGCACTAATTTCTTGGTGCTGAATCAGAGCTCTGCGGCAGAAATCTCCATATGAAATAGAGATATTCTGTAGCTGTCTTCTCCATCAGAATGTCTGTTGTGGTTTGCCAGGGGGGTGATTTTTTTCAGCAATCATAGGTCTCAACTTGAAGCCTATGAATCATTTCTCTGTGAATCTTTGAATTATGAGATCTAAACATAGCGACTAACCTCACTAAACCTTTAGGTCTTGCAGAGCACTAGTCAACACTACTTAACACTAATCCGTCTTCTTTTGTAAGGAAAGCCAGCCTGAAAAACAACACCTGCACTACAGCGAAGGCTCTGAGCCTCTAAGTAAACTTCAGTACCGTGCTTTGCCCGAAGAAGAAGGACCAAGACCTGAACGCTCATTAAAATATAACAGTCACTAAACACCATCTGTTTGAAAAGTAGCCTATTTTAACTGTGTTATTACATTTCAAGCTAGTCTAATGGCACAGATAATTTTATCACAACTTTGCCAAACAGCTAATTATGTTGTGTTATGGCAGCCATTTGGTTAGGTAGCAAGGCAGAGCCTTTGCCAGCATCTTGTTTAATAACCACTGATATAAATAAAAATGAAGAGGGAGACGAACTGAAAGAAAGACTGATAGAGAAGAAAAAGAAGGACCTAAACCTAGACACCTAGTGCCCCACTTTCTTTACCTTAAACCCACTACCCCAGAATCCAGCTAACAAACACCTCCATAACCATCACCATCTTTATCAACCTGAAACCCACTTACTGATAAGAATCCAGACATCAAATCATCTCCATAACCAACACCATTCTTTTTAACCTTAAACCCACTTACTGATAAGAATCCAGCTATCACATCATCTCCATAACCAACACCATCCTAGGTGTGTCAATTCCCTACTTCCTGGTTGTATCTATTCCCTCTGCATCCCCCAGAACCAGAAGCGAGAGGTCCCATGGCAGACGTGCACCCTCGCGTCGTGTCGCCTCGCTCGGCCCAGGTAAGAGCAGCGGGGGCCCTGGCAGACGGCTTGCCCCTGAGCCAGCCAAAATCCACTCCGTCACACCTCCCACCGGCTTTATCTCACACGCCAAGCAGACACGCAGTGGTAATGAAATAAAAACACAGGCCCACCAGGGAGGCCTTTCAGCCCCATACACAATGAGGGACTTAGCACACACTCACTAACACGGAGAGAGGGGGGGGGCAGAGAGGGGGGGGGGGAGGGGGGGGGAGAGAGAGAGAGTAGAAAAACAGAGAGGAAGAGTGGAAAAAGATTTGATATGGCATGAGATTGAAGGATTCTCATCAAATCGTACCTAATGGTGCACACCAGCAATCCACATGGGGATTTGAAAACTGTTTGTGTTTGTGGCCTAAAGTGTGTGTGTGTGTGTGTCTGTATGCGCATGAGTGTCTGTGTGCTCTCTCACATTTCTGTCACAGGGGACCAATGATACACTTTCTCTTCAGCAGCCATCACACGAATACTCACTTTTTCGAGGACATATATATATAAGCCATCAACCAACCAACCCTACAACCAACACCAATCCCATTTCTCTTACTTCTGTTCCTACACACTCCAGTTCCCAACCCCCCACCCCAGCAACTCCTGTGTGCCAGTGATGATGATGGAAAAACAGCTGTCACTCACAGGCATTGGTGACGGCGAAACTGTTGGCTGTCTCAATATTGTCTACGTGAGGCACCAGGTTAAAGGGAGCCTCTGTAGCGTTGGGGCTGGTGTTGTGCAGAAAGATGGCCAGGCGAAAGGCTGTGTATTCCTGATCGGTGTTTCTGATGAAGAGTCCCCCTGCAGAGATGGAGAGAAAGAGAGGGGGGGAGGAAAGAGGGGAGGAGGGGAAAAGAGCACATACTGAGCAAAGCAATCATCTCTCTCATAAAAATGGCATGTCATTTATTAACGACTACAAAATATACCAATAAATACTGTACATCAGTCTCAATATATGACCGCGTGTTTTCGTGTTTGTTCCGTTTTATAAATTGCTTCAGACAGTTTCATCATAATCTATCGAAGTAAATTGAATTTGCATCTGGAATCGGCTGGCATGCACTAAATCTTTTAATTATTGTTCGCATTTGAGCAAAAGGCGGTATGGTGCGGTCCAGTTCGATATTCCTTCAATTAGTATCCCTTTTGGATTGGATTTGAAAGCGTTCACTCATACAGGGGAGTGTTGTGTGCATTGCAGTGATATGTAAATGCCATATGAAATGAAAGGAGGTGTTTGGCGATTTCACTGGACCATATTTAGCGTGTTAACTTTATCGGCAGGGCTGTCAGAGGCGAGAGGATGTGTCAGAGACCGGAATCTCATTAAATCGCCTTCTGCCCAGACCGTTGCAAGGCGAGATGCACTGACTGAATAAATTAAATAGCACTAATTTTGATCTAAGCGGGGCAGTGTGCTCAACTGTTATGCTTGCGTGTTTGTGTGTCTGTCTGTCTGTCTGTGTTTGTGTGTCGGTGCGTGTGTAGGCTATATGTTTGCTCGTGTGTCAGTGTACGTGTGCCTGCTTTCCCGTTTACTTGTGTTTGTATTAGGATAGAGGGGAGCAGGGCGAGTGGGTTGGGGGGCGGGGTAGGGGATATTAATCTAAAGCAAAGCAAGGCAAGTGAGCGAATCGTGTGTAATGCGAAACTTTCATCCGAGTCCAGTAGTGTGATGGAGCGTCCAGGATAGGCATCCCGCGCTAACACGGTCTGCCAGTGAGAATACTGCAGTGGCGCTTTCGTACGGAAAGGAGCGGAACAAAGCGAACTAAAACATTAATGAGCTCAGGACGTCTAGCAAATAAAAAAAACGAGATTAAATTGCAGTAAAAAGACTACAGCAGGAATAACGTGTCTTATTTCAACGCTCTGCATGCGGAGGAAACAATTATAAATAATCTCTCTCATTATGACTCATGATTGATAACGTTCAGTGAATGCACTTCGGTCTTAATGAGCAAGGGTAAAATAAATGATAAATCCTCTTAACAGAATGTACGGAGAAAGTATTTTACGGGTACGAAATTGCACCACCAAGTACAACTGAGAAACCACACGTTCTGTTTTAATTGGCTTTACTTACCGATTTGAACGCTGCTCGGAAAAGCCCCCATTGCCATTTCCCAAAAGCCAGCAAATACCAAGATCAGCTGTAAGTAAGTAATCCTCATTTTCGTTGCATTAAAAGCTGTCGGGAGACATTGAGGATGGTGACACGCGGAGAGAGCAAGAGGAAAAGAGAAAGAGAAAGAGGAAAAGAGAAGGGAGAAAAATATAGAGATTGAGTTTTAACAATCCATGGTTGCTGTATTCTCCCCGCAGTGTCCACAGCCGCTGGAGAAGGCTCTGTCCGGCTCACTAAACGTTACACATGTAAGATGGGGGAGAGGGAGAGCGAGAGACTCGCCAGTGGTAAGGAGCGTCTAGTGGCTGCAAGGAGATATTAGACATGCGCTCTCTCTCTCTCTCTCTCTCTCTCTCTCTCTCGTTCCCTATGTCGTTCTCTCACTCTCCGGCTCTCGTGTTCTTTCCTATTACATTTACAAAACACTCGCCTTCCCTCTTCAGTTCCACCTCGATGAATCCCTTTTCACTGCGAATCAGGCCGTTTCATTGATAAAAATATCGAGTTTAGAATGCGAAATTGTTATATTCCCCGCTGTTTTACCATGTTGTCATTTTCATGTGGTTGCCGATGAATATCATTGCGCTGAGTGTGTTGTGTTTGTTTGCAGTCTGATAGGTTTATACAGCGCTGTCATAATGATAATTTTGGTCACAGCAGCTCGTTCCGCTTTAGCACAGTCTCTCTCTCTCTCTCTCTCTCTCTCTCTCTCTCTCTCTCTATTCGCATGTGAATGGTGTGTGTCTGTGTGTGTGTGTGTGTGTGTGTGTGTGTGTGTTTCCAAGCGCGCCAATAGGCTATAACTTTTACTGCCCGTCTCTCGGTGCCAGACTCATCTATCTCTGCGCTTCCATTAGAAAACATGGCACAACAACCCCCTTGCCCTCCCGGGGAGACGGAGGTATGGAGAATGAAGGAGCCAGACTCTTAAAGCGCCATAACCCTTTAAACATCGGACCGGTCAGCACACACAGCTAAAACTGCAATACGTCATTTCAACCCCAAAAGCATTTCACCCTCTTTGACTCAATTCATGAACACTGGGCAGTCTTGGAAATCACTCACCACTCACTTTCAGAGCAGCATCTATTTTTGTGTGTTACTGTAAATAATTAATGTGACTGGCTATTTGTTTGTTCTATTTTTTGCACAACTGTATTAAAGTGGTCAACATGAATAAAAATCGGAAAAGACATGTTTTTATCCATCACTGCGTATACTGTCATACCGCTAGGATGATATGACGATGGTAGTCCCAGCTGTGCCCACAAACCCATTTATAATCGTTAAGGCCTCTGGTTCAAGAGTGTGATGTTGTCTAGTCACGAACATTTTACCCATTTGTCAAGGATCGAAATACCTTGAATTCGTCTCTTAAACGAGGCATTGATGACTTGTCCCTCAAAAAAATATCTCAATTTACAGCACCTCACTTCTGGTCAATAGCGCCTCAACGGTGACCGCTGTCCGTGGTGCTGAATCCAGCCAGCGTGTCAAACCAATGCTTACTTTTATCCACTGCATATAGGACCACAGCATCGTTTGAAACAGGGCTATTTCAGAGATCGATACATTTGTGCCTGAGCAAGCAAAATGTTTAGATTAGTCAGTCAACGGTCATCCTATGGTGTCATGGGCTCTACATTTAGAACATCTGAACGTCGTCACAAATCGAACACCAGGCACTGGAAATTGTTTTATTTGTTTCTATATTGCACGTTCAGACAATGTCAGACAATTTTTATCCGTGCCTTCTATTTACAGGCAACAGAAGGGGTCAACCATTAAGCGCCAGCAGAGACAGCAGAAAACGCCAGCCCCTTCATAAAAACAACTCCATTGAGAGTTATGGAAGGATTCAGCTTTTGTCAAACTTTCACAGAGTTCAGCCCTGAATGCCCACTTCAATGTTTTATGTTATCCATTTGGGGCAGAATGCTTTCATCGCTAAAACCCGACTATCCTTTTCACGAAGTGTGATGAACGAAATTATTAATTTGCTGAAGTGATACTGACATGAGACTATGTTTCTCATCCCTGCTGAATGTCCTTCTAGCAGCCTAGTATACATAACCTCTTGCACGTCCCGCTACCTTGATTTGCTGCCGCAGTTATACCGGTAAATGAGGCGTGACATCACGCGGGTCCACCGAGTGGCCGGCACACGGTTAAACCTCTCATAGTATTATCCCCACCGCGTGATCATCCCCGCACCGCCACCTGTGGTCACGTCAGAAGTCATACAGTTGGTGAGGCTCGACGCTTCGACACCGTCCAAGCGCAGAGGCACAGCATCCCCCGTATGTGTTGTTCCGTTTCTGCCTCTCCCCACCGGACTGTCTGGTATCTGCCCACCAGAGGAGGTATCGATCGCGTGAGGATGATAAAGGACATGCCATAGTTCAGGCTCACACGCCAGTCTCCACGAGTATTTCAAACCACAGCAACCTCGGAAGTTAAACCAAGGACAACATCATTTGTATTCATGTGTTCTCATAGCGCAGTCCAACCGCTGGCAAGAACGCCCGAGGCATATTAAACTAAGTGGACACCTTAACACCTGACATTTGCCTTTTCTTAAAACACAGACCACTTCTCCACGTAATGGAGATTTAATGGAAGATGAGCCAAAAACACCATCAAATCATTTTCGCAGAGAATGACATATTGTGGTAATTACATCGGTGTGGTTGAGAGGCGGATTATTATTCAACTGAGAGAGAGAGAGGGGGAGTAGAGGTTTAAAAGCTGTTTCCGAACCCCTCCGGCGGTGTCATATAGATTATGCTTCTCTGTGACTAATTCCACGTCAGAGAGACACTGAAGGAGGGGTCTGATCATTTGTACAGCTTCTTCGAGGGAAACGAAGTCATATTTCAACTTTCCCCTGGCCGCAATCTTTCTGTCACTGCGCCTGTGTACTGCCCTTGGGAGATTGTGACTAAAAGGTTTGATTGCTCTGTTCCGAGTGCCCCTCCCAGTCTGTGTAACATCGGCGCATTTGGTGGTTCCTGGTTATTGAGTCAACCACATAGAGAATATCAGGATCTAGCAATCAATTGACACATTGAAGGTAGAGATGGCATTAGCCATGGGCTTGTGGAGTTGCAGATAATCAATAAGATTGATTGGCACAGTTGGAAAGTACATAAATAAATGCAAAAACTTGTGTTAAAAGGGTTCATTAATTCTATAGCATTAGCTTTTAGCTGGACCTAATTCGTTTAAGCCTATCTTGTATTGATAACATCTTTAAACTTAGGTGGTGATGTGTTCAACGTCATCGACACGTTTGTACAAATTGATCAACCGTATTTATATGAAGAGAAATTACATGCCAAGTGTCTCTGTAATCCACTTCAATCAGTGTAAGGCATTTAAAAACACACACACACACACACACACACACACACACACACACACCATTTAAACATCTAATTAATGACCAGTTAGTGAATGCTTGTGGAGAAGGCAACACGTCTGTGGTGGGATTGACTTATAGAAACTCTTTGATTGTTCTTGACCACTAGGGATTCCATATACTCACTGGAGCTGAGGCTGAACCAGGCTGCATTAATGATAAAACCACTAATTACACTGATGCAACCAGGCCTCACTTTGACTTAGAATCAATTAATCTATCACTCATATGTGTGAGAACAAATTCACTCTGACTCAGAATCAACTCATCTATCTATCACTCATATGTGTGAGAACAAATTCACTCTGATTCAGAATCAACTCATCTATCTATTACTTATATGCGTGAGAACCAATTCACTCTGACTCAGAATCAATTCATCTATCACTCATATGTGTGAGAACAAATTCACTCTGACTCAGAAACAACTCATTTATTTATCACTCATATGTGTGAGAACAAATTCACTCTGACTCATAAACAACTCATCTATCTATCACTCATATGTGTGAGAACAAATTCACTCTGACTCAGAAACAACTCATACATTTATCACTCATACAGTATGTGTGAGAACAAATTCACTCTGATTCAGAATCAACTCATCTATCTATTACTCATATGCATGAGAACCAATTCACTCTGACTTAGAATCAACTCATCTATATACCACTCATATGTCTGAGAACAAATTCCTATACTTGACTTTTTCTTTGATGTGTTTCTTTTACATCTAAGACAAGTTGTACACTTAAAAACCCCACACACATATACACACACACACACACACACACACACAGACATAGAGGCAACATACAGCATGTGTATTTGCATGTGTGTGTGTCTGAGTATGTGTATTTGCGTGTGTGTGTGTGTGTGTGTGTGTGTATGTGTGTGGTGTCAGTGAGTATTCTAATCATGTCAGAGCACCGAGAGAGGCCGCATGCGGGCATGAAACATCTGCGAATTCAGATGTTTCTTAATGACATGCTAATAGTGCTGGACTGGCTAAGCAGGAAGAGAGGCTAACGCCCACTGGTGTGGTCATGAGTGGCGTCCGAGAATACCCTCACCCCTATCTTTCTCACTCTCTCTGTCACCACCTCTCTCTCTCTCTCTCTCTCTCTCTCTCTCTCTCTCTCTCTCTGTCTTTCTTCTTCTCTGACGCACTCATTCAGCCTCTCTGTCTGTCTCTGTCTCCGTCACTAGCTCTCTCTCTCTCTCTCTTTCTCTGCTCCCATTGTGCTTGGGTGGCTAAATATATCAGTGATAACTCTGGGGCTCAACCTCAATCACTGTGGAGGCGTAGCACACAAATGGCACAGGTATGATGAGACCGCTTATGCTACTGATGAGAAACAGCCAGAGCTGAGATTCATTTTGTTTTTGTATCTGTCCCTGTTGGAATACAGTATGTTCTGTTTGTGCCATTGATGGAAGGCTTTGTCAGGCTGTGCAATTATGTGTGTGTGTGTGAGTGTACATGTATGTGTGTGTGTGTGTCTGTGTGTGTGAGTGTACATGTATGTGTGTGTGTGTGTGTGTGTGTGTGAGTGTACATGTATGTGTGTGTGTGTGTGTCTGTGTGTGTGAGTGTACATGTATGTGTGTGTGTGTGTGTGTGTGTGTGAGTGTACATGTATGTGTGTGTGTGTGTGTGTCTGTGTGTGTGAGTGTACATGTATGTGTGTGTGTGTGTCTGTGTGTGTGAGTGTACATGTATGTGTGTGTGTTTCCGTTAGTGTGTGTTAGTAGTGTGGGAGCAAGGTACAGGGGGGGATCGCGGTCATCTCGATTCCAGCTCCTTATTTGTATCCCCCGCCTGCATCGCTGTTGACACGGCGACAGGGTAGCAGGTTACGCTCCTCTCTGAACTCCTCCCTCCACCCCTCCACCCTCCTGCCCCTCCACCCCCCTTCCCATGTCACATCAGACTGGGGCAACACAACAGCCGGTGTTAATAAAAGCCAACCACTAGAATTTTCTCATAAAGAGGATGTTTCATTTCTTTCAGATGAGGGGGCTTTAAACAGCCTCGTCTCCTTTGCTTGCACACGCTCTCCCACTTAATGGCCGTTTGGAGCCTTCCCGGGAGCCTTGGAGGCTGCTCACGAGTCCTGTGTGGCCTTGCTTTACTCCTCATCTGATGAGGGAAGACAGGTGCTCATGCATATTCATATGCCAGGGGTAGACTGCTTTCCTTGTTTAAACATGGTGTGTGCATGTGTGTGTGTGTGTGTGTGTGTGTGTGTGTGTGTGTGTGTGTGTGTGTGTGTGTGTGTGTGTGTGTGTGTGTGTGTGTGTGTGTATGTGTGAGTGTGTATGTGTGTACATCCGTATAACATGAGTCCCCCTGTGTTTTGCAACGTTTTGCTTATGAATAAATGAACATTTGACAGTGTGTGCATGTGTGTAAGATATGTCTGCATATGTGTGCATTATGTGTGTACTGTATGTATGTATTTATGTGTATACGAGTGCATGAGTATGAGTATGTGTGTGTGTGTATGTATGTATTGGCCTTCATGTGTGTTCGTGTCACCTGGTGTGTGTGTGCAGTATTTATGGCTTCATGAAAGGCCATAAAGCTTTTACAGATCAAAATGTCAAAGGAATCCTTCTCGCTCCATCCTGTGCCTTCATGCATATTCATCTGGGTGGGAAGAATGCTGTTGGCCTCCGCCATGATCGCCACTGCAGCCAGACACCAGGCTTTCGAGGAAATAGACCTCTTTGACGAGATAAATACATCCTGTTACTCAGTAACAGCAGTCACCATAATTGGCCTTAACTTGCCATGGAAAGGATGCTATAAGGAAATGACGGGGAAACCCCTCCTCCTAAAAGCATTAACATCCCCGCCCCTCATGTGCAAGGCAATATTAATGTCATATGAGACATATGTACTGTAATTGCTTTAGCATTGACTAGTTCAAGCAATGGACTAGTCAATAAAGCAAACTTTTGCTCCATAGGCTCCATATTCACACTTAAACCACCTGGTTGTAGCATTTTTGATACCCCCCCTCAAATGGAAAAACAGCTCAAGTTGTTAATATCCATCAATTATTGAAGATCTGTTTTGTTTCTCGTGCTCTAAAACAACTTGGGTTATTGTTGCGTCTTTTTTCATCCTTCTCTCCTCTCTCTCTCAGATCCCCAGCTTGCTAATCTCTCGGTCTCTCTCTCTTCTCTTCCATGGCACTCCATTGCCCCACTTCTCACCCCCCCCCCCCCCCGCCCATGCCCTCCCCCCAAACCCCTTTACTTATGCATGGCAAACAGGGCACAAATGAGGGGCTGATGAATTATTGAGGCCTGTTTGGCAGACGCACTCTCGCACATACTGGGACCCTGCATGTTGCACCAGCACTCCTCTCCTTTTGAGGCGAAAAGTAAGACGTTTATCATCTTTCGAGACCCAAATGTCTTCCGCTGAGGCCTCCATGGAAGGGGCTTGCAGAGGCTGGGGGAGCTACTACAGGGTCTCTGCAGCCATACAAATACAGCATCAGCCACTGTGCATTGGCCTGTCAGTAGCCATAAAGGATTTTTCCAGTGATGAGAGGCAAAGGGGAGAGATGCTGTGTGTCACTCTGTCCACTGATGCTAGTGTGGCCTCATTGGGAAGCAGTGTGTACTGTATGAATGCTTCTCACTCACAAATGCACCACACTGGCTTGACTTTTTCATTTGCGCAAACAGAAAGATTAGCTAGTAATTTGCCCCGAGTGCTGTGCTGTAGATCACACAGGCACACACACACACACACACACACACACACATACACACACACACACACACACACACACACACACACATACACACACACACATGCTCTTCTATGGCTCCAACACACACACACACACACACACACACACACACACACACACACACACACACACACACACACACACACACACACACACACACACACACACACACATACACACACACACACATACACACACATGCTCTTCTATGGCTCCAGGTGGTGTGACCACCAGAGAAGAGGCAGAGGTAGAGAGGTCTGTAGCGAGCGAACAATGAGCACAATAAACACACACACACACACACACACACACACACACACACACACACACACACACACACACTGCTTTTTAGTGATTAGTGAAATGTCTGCGAGCCAGACTAAAGGGGATGGCAGTGTGACTTTTTCATTTGCGCAAACAGAAAGATTAGCTAGTAATTTGCCCCGAGTGCTGTGCTGTAGATCACACAGGCACACACACACACACACACACACACACACACACACACACACACACACACACACACACACACACACACACACATACACACACACACATGCTCTTCTATGGCTCCAACACACACACACACACACACACACACACACACACACACACACACACACACACACACACACACACACACACACACACACACACACACACACACACACATACACACACACACACACACACACACATGCTCTTCTATGGCTCCAGGTGGGTGTGGACCACCAGAGAAGAGGCAGAGGTAGAGAGGTCTGTAGCGTAAACAACAATGAGCACAATAAACACACACACACACACACACACACACA
Source organism: Alosa alosa (assembly GCF_017589495.1). Classification (NCBI taxonomy): domain Eukaryota; kingdom Metazoa; phylum Chordata; class Actinopteri; order Clupeiformes; family Clupeidae; genus Alosa; species Alosa alosa. The sequence continues at coordinate 14,042,794 of NC_063203.1, read as the reverse complement.
CACTGCTTTTTAGTGATTAGTGAAATGTCTGCGAGCCAGACTAAAGGGGATGGCAGTGTGCTCTCTGTAAACTGTGGAGAAGAGAGGAGAAAAGAGAGGAGAGAGAGAGGAGAGAAGAGAGGAGAGAAGAGAGAAGAGGAGAGAGAAGAGGAGAGAGAGAGAGGAGAGAGGAGAGAGGAGAGGAGGAGGGAGAGAGGAGAGGAGAGGAGAGAGGAGAGGAGAGAGAGAGGGAGAGAAGAGGAGAGAAGAGAGAAGAGGAGAGAGAGAGAGAGGAGAGGAGAGGAGAGAGGAGAGGAGAGGAGAGAGGAGAGAGAGAGAGGAGAGAGGAGAGAGAAGAGGAGAGAGGATAGGAGAGAGGAGAGAGGAGAGAGGAGAGAGAAGAGGAGAGAAGAGAGAGGAGAGGAGAGGAGAGAGAAGAGGAGAGAAGAGAGAGGAGAGGGAGAGGAGAGGAGGAGAGAGAGGAGAGGAGAGAGGAGAGGAGAGGAGAGAGAAGAGGAGAGAAGAGAGAGGAGAGGAGAGGAGAGAGAGAGAGGGAGAGAGGAGAGAGAAGAGGAGAGAGGATAGGAGAGAGGAGAGAGGTGTAATATGAATCCATTTCCTGCCTCCCGCAACCCCCTAAGCCACCCACTGACTTCAGAGCTGTGGGTCTCGCCCTGTTTGGATTTCATTCTATTTCACACTCCCTCTCCATCCCCCCTTCTCTCCCTCCCTCTCTCTCTCTCTCTATCTCTCCATCCCCTCCCCCTTCTTTCCCCCACTGCTCTCCTGTTCAGTTAATTGCTCTCTCCCATACGATGGGGTGCGTTGTAATCCATATACCTATTGTGACAGAGATCGGTTGACTGCAGAGGCTCCTGTAGGCAGCTGGAGAGTGACAGAACTGTTCTGAAGGAGATCACAACACCCCCACCACCCATCCCAATCACGCTTCGCTTTCTCAAAGATCTCTAACACTGACGCAGCTGCTGGATTGAAAGGCAGGGAGAGCCATTAGGGGGTGAAAGTGCAAAATTAGATAATAAGAGCAGTTAAGGCTTTTCAAAGAAATTGCTATCATTTTGTCCCTCTTTTGAGTTAGAAACACAGGTCCCAATACAGTCTTTTTCTCCTTTGCTCTGTTACATTCTCTCTCTCTCTTTCTCTCTCTTTTAACACAAACATAGTCTTTTTTTGGAAGAGAAAGTATTTTAATAGCCTTCTTTTTATACACACAGACACACACACATCTAAATCTGTGTGTACTTACGTGATGAAACTCTTTGACATGTGTGCTCTGGCAGGTTGGCCTTGTTGAAGTGAATCAAATGCCAAATGCCAGTTCAAGGGCTCTGTAGTTCACCCGCTCCGCCTGCCTCTCTACCTCCAGCTACCCCCACCCCTCTCTGTGTTTGAGGGGAATGAGATCACAACACTTCTCCCTGGCACCGTCCGCAGGCTGTGTGGGGAGGATCAGTGGTCTGCCTCCATCCAGCCCATCCAAGGAGCACAACAGAATTGCCGTGTGGGTGTGTGTGTGTGTGTGTGTGTGTGTGTGTGTGTGTGTGTGTGTGTGTGTGTGTGTGTGTGTGTGTGTGTACATGCATAGATGTATATTCATACAATGTTTATTGTTTATTTCTTTATTTGTTTTCTTGTGTGTGTGTGTGGGTGTGTGTCGGGGCGGGGGGGTTGTGTGCGCTTGTGTACGTTTGTATATGCCTCTCAGAGAAACATATCCATCTCCAATTCAATTACAGAACTACTAATACTGAAATGGCATCGGCATTGTGACCCTGACCATAAAGTGCATTTATGTGACAGGCAGCAGTAAGTGACCACGTACGTGTGGTGCTATTTTTATAAGGGATATATTTGGGGTGACCTACGGACTCCTGACCTTTGACAATGCACACACAAACACACACACAGACACACACACACACCATCCTTATGGAACAACGAGTCATGATTATGGTGGCTCAGAGGGGACATTTAGGACCTGTGCAGGTGTCCGACCCATGAAGGACCATTCTTTTCCTTTAAGCGTTTCAGATGAATCACCTGCAATACGCAAGAGGGATGAATATTTCAAAGAATAATCCCAGATCCAATTTAAAGCCTCTCTATTTTATAAGCCTCCCCTGCTTGTGTTAATATTTATAACGTGTGCCCACAGTTCTTTGCAATTCTACATGAGGTATTCATTTCGTACTTCTGCTAAGACTTCTGGGGTGGGGGGGGATTTGTTACTTACAGTAAACATAGCATGTTCCTTCCTGTTGAAAAACAGCATTAGCCATGTTTGGCACGCTCACAGTACGACTGCAGCTCTCACACTATGAGATGTGGCAACACCGAGGCTCTCTTTCACTTTGTGAACTTGCGACAAAAGACCTAAGCTCAGGTCTGGGAGCCTTTGAGTACAGGATTCCTCTGCAGCTAAAGCCTTTTCGTGCAAGAGAATGTTTTTTTTTGTTACTGTGAAATATTGGCACCATCTGCTGCAATGAAAAAGAAATAGACACTGAATGAGGGAGACTATTATTCTAAAGTACTTCACTCGCACTGGCCTGCCTTTAGCCTTCCCTTTCATTAAATTCCACTAGTAAAACCTCTAAGCATTCGTCCTAAATTTAGTCTGAGAAGGGAGCTTGAATAAAAGATGCTGAGTGATGAGCAAACATGCTAAACGACATCATGAATATGCAGATGGGTGGTTTTAATAACACCCCCAGAAGAAAAGAGGAGTCTAAAAAAACCCAACGTCAGCCTGTTTTAACACAGTGCATTAGGCCAGTGAGAGCATCTCTCTCTCTCTCTCGCTCTCTTTCTCTCTCTCACTCTCTCTGTCCCCATTCACAGTTCTGGCTAACACTTGGGTAAATGGGAGCCTGACATCTTGTTTGAGTGCCAGGGTAGAAGGAAGATGGTTAGGGCCTCGACATCTTTATTTCATGTTGATTTTTCAGTGAAGTGAGGGACGTGACAGGGTGAGTGTGTGAGAAAGAGAGAGAGATAGAGAGGGAGAGAGGGAGAAAGAGAAGGAGAGAGAGAGAGAGAGAGAGAGAGAAGGGGGAGTGAGGAGTCCAACCATTAGTGTGGTGGTGTTGCTCAGGGGAACACGCCTGCTTCGGTCATGATTATTACAAATCACGCCCCCTCCACTGTGACAGTGTCACATTCTCGATGATGACAAGGATTCTGAGTGGCTTTGTCATGTTCTCGATGGTGACAAGGATGCACATAATAAGATGGATGGATAATTGGAGGGTTTGCTATAGAGTTGTTGAGGTTGGATGTTTCACATATGGGATGTGGTGATGGACATGGCTGTTTTTTTTCCACACTGGAATGCCACACAAGGCCTCAATGTCATGTGACATGTGACACTGATTACATAACAGCATGTACATATTGCATTATGTCATTAAATATTAATTAGCCTCATGCTTCAATGGTCAGATCAGTCCCTTAGCCACACCCCCCACACACACACATACATAAGCATCATGCAAGCTTAGTCACACATGCATGCACACACACACACACACACACACACACACTCACTTACCACACATGCATACACATGCACATAAACAAACATGAGTGCGTAGCGAAAAAGATGACACACTGGCCCATTTTGAATAAGTGAATCTGACATGTGAGTCCTTAGGGCTGTCACTCCTCTCTCTCTCGTGGTCTTCCTCACTCCTTCTGAACCCCTCCTCCTCCACCCACTCCTCTCTCTATCTCTCTCTCTCTCTCCCTCTTCCTGTTTCTCTTCATTCCAAGTTCACTCTCAGGTCACAAACAGCAGTAATGACGTGTGCTTAAAGGAAACATTAAGCTCATGGCGTACCAGCTTGTTGCAGCCAAGACCTTGGGAGGACCGCAGACCAGCCTTTATGTGGAGCCAAATAGGAGCCCTCGCTCCCCCACCTCTCCAGTAATATGATTTAATGTTTCATTCTGCCTCTATGGCCTCTTATTCTTGGGAAATGGGAGAAAAAAGAACACTCAACATCTCTCATGTGCTGCTTGTGTGTTTATTTTAGTAATTTATTTTGCACTTTTTATACATTTTATATTTTTATATTTTATATATTTTATAAATATTTTTTGTCAGTGGCTTGGTCGCAAACATGTCCTACATCTTGGTTGTTCTTTGATGGGGGAGATTCGGGGAGAACGCAGAGAGGGTGCAAAACTAAATAAAAATAAAAAATCACTGGCAACGCCCGAGTCTCCCGGAGCATATGGCATTGCGAGTTCCCCCCTGACAGAGCGAGCCGCGTGCTTATATAAGAGCCTATCAGCGATGCTGCCCATCAGGCTGTTTTCCCCTTTCCCCAGGGTCCCCGCGACAGTGATATTTGGCTCAGGCGTACAATGATCTCTCAAAAAACATCAAATGCCAGATAAAGCGCTCTGGAGACGTAGGGCGAGTCAATGCTGCGTTTACTTTCAGAAGAGAGGGGCAGAGAACAGCAGTGGGGCTCAGTAGGATGGCTACACACACACACACACACACACACACACACACACACACACACAGACACACACACGTTTACTTTAAAAAAAAGGGGCAGAGAACAGCAGTGGGGGTCAGTAGGATGGCTACAATTTAGAGATCGATGGAGTCAGCATTGTACACCATGTATATTTCAGCATGCACACGTGGATCAGTGAAGAGCCTTGAAGATATCAGACATGGGATCATATACTGAAACTGCTTGAGTGAGCAAATTAAAGTGGTAGTGAACAATAACCCTGATTGTGCTAAAAACACGGCTGTACTGTATAGTGTAGATATGAGATGGAATCAGATACATGACTAATCCTGATATTCAAACTTATAAATATAGAAGATACAAGTAGACATGTACCTATTAGGAGTGTTATGCTTGACTATGTGTACATATTTATCATACTGCACAAAATGAATGTATGAAACTTCAGACGAATCTGTGTTAGACCTTAAAGTCTAAGATCCATATTCTTGTTCTCTTTGGCATTGTGTTACAGTGAAATACTATGTTTTTGAATTGATCATGCTCAGAGGCGGGCCAGCTTGCCAAAGTAATCTCCATTACCTTTACTGAGTCAGACGTAGAGAACACGCTACCCCCCCCCGTGATGGAGTGTGATGGAAGGTTTCCTTCAGTTCACCGTTTTTTTTTCTCTCAAAGCCTCAGAAACATGCTGGGTCATTAAATACACATTAAGGCAGAAAAAAGTCAAATCTGGAATAATTTTTCACCTTATTTCCAGCACGGCCTATTGGCTGTGATATGTTTGAAATAAGGGGGAGGGGAACCTGGGCGGGCGGGTGTATATATATGTGTGTGTGTATGTGTGTGTGTGTGTGTGTGTGTGTGTGTGTGTGTGGGGGGGGGGGGGGGGTGTGCTAGTCAGTGGAAAAGCCTCAGGAGTGATCGGACTGCGAACGCAATGAAGTGACGCCAGGACAGCCGTGGCTGATTGGCTGACTGTCTTCAGGTCCCCAGAGGTCTGCCGTGTCTGTGCCAGCACAGTGCCGGCTCTGCCCCGGAGTCGCTGGCTATCTAGGTCTCCACTCCGCCACCAGCCATGACGCACAAACCCCCAGTAGATACAGCACTCACGCTTTCTATGCTGTAAATGTCACAAGAATATAAAGAAACAGCTTGGGATGTCCCACTTTCACACTTGTGTAAACAAAACGAAATGTAAAAGATTGAAAGTGTAATGCAAGCAGACATATTGGCTCTATATCGATGGCTTCACATTTTATTGTTGTTGAGTGGATTTTAATAGCAAAAATATTATCTTTATGGTTCTAATCTCACTGATTTAATCTCCAGATAAACAAGGCCTACAAGACATTTCACTGCCATTTTTCCTATTATAAGATATGAATTATTGATTTTGCTCTCATCTTTCCAATGTTTATCTTCTAGGATACACTTACATTGTTTACATGGCATGCCGAAAACACTGAGAGAGTCACTTGTGTGTTTTTATGTGTGTGTGTGTGTGTGTGTGTGTGTGAGAGAGAGAGACAGAGCCAACACCTCATTCAGGCCCTGTGGTAATTTGACAGGAAGGTGAAAATTAGAGGAGACAGAGAGGTCCAGAGCAGACTGCTGGCCTGAGTCCTGCTGCTGCTGCTCGTGGTGCTGCTGCTGCTGGGGTGTGGGTGGTATGGAGAGGGCGTTCGCTGTGGGCCAACTCCAGCTCCAGCCAGCTGCCCCCGTCCCAGAGAGAAGGCCCGCTGTCCGTGGGCAGCACAGGGCTGCAGGGGGGGCTGTGGCGGAACCTCTGGAGGGGCACAAAGCCTCCCTGTGGTCCTCATCCCGCCCGCCCAGGGGAACGGAAAGAGCCCCAGCCTTTTCAGATGCTGCCAGGCCCCGCAGCTGAGCGGAAGACTGGAACTCCTTTCTCTCTTTCACCCTCCCCCTCTCTCTCTCTCTCCCTCCCTCTCTCCATCATCTGCCCCCTCTCCCTCTCCTGCATGTGTTGTTTGGCTTTCTGACTCTGTGTCTTGTTTTGGTGTTTGTCTCGGCTGTCGCTGCTGTCTGCCTCTCTCTGACACTCTGCTCTTTCAGTGGCTCTTGTACAAGCATATCTCTTTATTCATGTGCTCTTTTAGTGATCCTTATTCATTCCATCTTCTTTCTTCCAGCCGTCGCTTCTTTTCAATAACCCCCCTCCCATTTTCATTCCGTTACCCATGCTATTCTATTCCCCCCCCACACACACACACACACACACACACACACACTTTCTTATCAGAAGCAGAAGCACTCCATTGACTCAGTGTGCCCCGGGGAGAAGAGTGACCTCAGATAGCAGCAGGCTGTGGAGCGGATCCGACCCACACTCACCACATGTGGGCCACAGCTGGCCCAGATCTCAGCCAGAGTCGGCCTCCACATGCTGTTTGACTTTACCGATCTGACAGGTGCAGTTTTCACAGTATGGAGGGGCTGTGTTCCCGGGGCTGGTGGTAGCTGGATGTTAGTTAAAGGAAAGAAAAAGGTCTGTAGGCAAGAGACGGGAGACTGGCACAGCGCTCCGCAGAATCCACTCTCATCCCTCTCTCTCTCTCTCTCTCATTCTCTCGTTCTCTCTCTCCCGCACTCCCTCCTTACGATCGTGGCAGGTGGGGAATTAAAGCTAAACCGCTTCCAGACACAATGTAATTTTTCATCGATCTGAGGCCCTCGACCTTTTACCAGTACTGTAACAAGAGTTCCGCGGGGAACGTGCAACATTTTTATTCAATTTATTCATGGCGCACTCACAGGCATTTTCTGATGAAAGAAAAAAATGGAAGAAGGGAAGAAATAGAACACTTAACATAGAGAGGATGGTGTGGGAGTCTGTCCTCTCATGTGATATACGAGGGACAGGGGCTGGACGAGGGATAGGGCTGGACCATTCTCCTCATTTCGCTGCACACACACACACACACACACACACACACACACACACACACACACACACACACACACAGAGACACACACACACACCTCATTTGTGTTTCAAGTGTATGTACAGTATGTGTGTGTGTGTGTGTGTGTGTGTGTGTGTGTGTGTGTGTGTGTGTGTCTATGTAAGTGTGCCTATGCATGTGTGTATTTCATGTTTATCACAAGCCATAGTAATGACAGCTATATCATTTTATGTAGAGTGCTGCAACACTTGATGACAGGGGCATCCATTTTGTGTGCATAGCAGACTACAAACACTACAGTATAACGATTTACCCTCTGAATCTCCCTCTTTCTCTCTCTCTCAGCTTTCTCCTTGTTCTTCCTCTATCTCTGCAACATTACTTCACTCCTCTTCTGCTAATATCATTCGTTTTTCTCCATCACCACCCCCCCCTCTCTCTCCTCTTTTATTTCCACTACTACCTCACACCATCTCTCTATCCCTCCCTTTGCACCTATCTATTTCGGAATGGGTTGAGTCAGCCAGTTCCATGTCTCTGGCGCGACACGTTATCTGGGCCGTGGCCAAGCTGGTATGAGAAGTGAGCACAAAGAGTTTGGTCGCAAGAGAGAGAGAGAGAGAGAGAGAGAGAGAGAAAGGGATGATGCAATGGATGGAGAGAAAAGAGAGAAAGGACAGAGAGAGAGAGAAAGAGAGAGAGAGAAAGAGAGAGAGAGATTGTGCTCTGGGTGTTGCAAGGACTGTGATATCTCCAAACTCCCGCATGTGTCACCTCTGACACCTGACTAAGGGATGGATTGTTCTGCTTTTTGTTTGTCGGTTCTAATTCTCTCTCATTCTTAACAATGATAAAGCCCCGCAGAGCTACAAGCATGGGGAACGGGGGTGTTAAGGGGCTGGGAGGGAGGAGGGATGGGAGAGGAGAGCAGCATCTGGCAGAGCACTCTCCCTCCAGCCTCCCCAGTGCTGTCACAGCACTCACGGAAATGGAGCACAATTTGGCGAGAGGATCAAGAGAGGGCCTTGCATGCGGAACCCCCAGCACTGCCTGTGAATGGAGATTGGTGTGAGGGGAGAGCATGGAACGGTTTTAAAATGATGTTTACATGAGAGAAAATGGAATGCAGTGTTTGTGCTATAGCAAGTTCGTGCTATTGCAAAAAAATGGAAAATCAGTCTACGGCTAAACCAAATGATGACAATCCAAATGTGCCGCTTATAAGCATGAGTGTGGAGGTCGTCTATGCACAGTATATGGATTGACCACTGGTGTATATATGTGAGAGAGTGTCAGACACAGACAGGTAGGCATTGAGAGAGAAATGGAGAAGAAGCTGTAATAGTGCCAGTGAGGCAGAGAGCCTGCTTCACCCTGGGGGTTTGTGCACTTGTGCATATATGTGCTGTGTGTTTATGCATGTGTGTGTGTGTGTGTGTATGTGTGTGTGTGTGTGTGTGTGTGTGTTTGTGCATCTGTGTGTGTGTGTGTGTGTGTGTGTGTGTTGCGTGCCAGGGGAGGAGGTCAGAGGGGGGAGGGGAGCATCTGGAGACTAGTGTAGTGGAGAAGACACTGCTGCATTACTGCAATGGTCGTGCCAAGCCACAGCAAGAGCTCATCTTACCGACAGCAAGAGGGAGTGGATAATGAAGATACCCTTCAGTGGGTCTCTCTTCACATAATGGGCACTTTACACCATCGTCAAGAACAACACTCAGGGCCAGATGTACATACATTTGCAAACGTAGCGTTATCAGCGGCATGGACAAACCGTAGATTGCGAACGCTGTCAGACCCAAGTTTCCGTCGTATTTATCAATCGTTCAATCCATAGTGTAAACTGTGCCTTTCTCTGCCTCACTCTGCCCATTATCGCAATTTACGAACGTCCACAACTGAACGGCAGAGCCTACATACAAGCGCAGTTGAATTTAGTTAACTGATGACAACATTAAAAAGAATCAAACGTTAAGAGATCATGAAATAATACCATACATGATAAGATGTTAACAAGCAGGGAGATAATGAAGATCAGTAGTTCTGCTCAAACTACTTGTGCACGTAGGCTATGGAAGATTGGTCAAATCTAGCAAGTAGGAAAGTTTAAGTGAATGACGTGAAAGTGAAAGTAAGACATTCGAAAGGCCAACGAAAGTTAAGGTTGCTTTTGATAGGACAAATACTTACAAAACTGTTGCTCTAAATAGCGATTCTGTTGTCTTTGAAAGGCTTTGAAAGGTCTTTGTACATACCGCGGAGTACATAATTAGGCGCTCTTTACGCTTCCCCTCCCATCTCTTTACGCTAAACTCCCACTTTCCCCTGGATCCTCCCATGAATGCATATGCATGACACAAAAAACGCAATGTGCCATTGTTCAGCTCCCGCGACAGGCAGTTTGTGCTTTTACATCATTGCGGCCTGTTTGTACATACCTCGCCAATGATTGTACACGCACATTGCGAAACAAATACGCCTGAAGTGGGCACAAAAGCGTACATCTGGCCCTCAGTGTCAACATGATAACTATGATAAGAATTATGAATGGTGGTAAAAACAGGAACATGTGCATATAAAATGTTGTTGGCCACATGAGGGCAAATATTATGGTATGTTATTGCCAGTACAGATGTCCTGGTGCACTTCATCATCCAGAGTTCTTGGCATTATCTATTATTTTGGCCTCATGTAATCTGTAATCTCTACACAAACTCAAAGTCAAAGTCAAAGTCAAAATCAAAGTCTGCTTTATTGTCAATTCCTTCACATGTCAAGACATACAAAGAGATCAAAATTACGTTTCCCACTATCCCACGGTGGAGACAAGACATATTTTACCAATTAGGTCCACAGACAAACATAACATTCAAGTAAACAATATAAAAAGTAAAAATAAGAAGGCACATACAATGAAGAAAATAAGAGCAGCAAAATTTGAGTTGAAAATGTGCAATTGTGCATTCAGTAGACAGTCAATATAATAGTGCAAAAGTCAGGCCAATAAATGGCTGAGGTAGTTCTGTTTGACCTAAGTATGCAATTGGCATAGTGGTGCAAGTTATGTAAGAGCAGCAGAAGTGTGTTCAGAAGTGTTTTCAGGACAACAGGACAACAACAACAAGTTGCAAAGTGTGTGAAAGTGTACAAATTGGGTAGTGCAAAGTGGAGTAGTGCAAGGCAGCCATTGTGGGTCTAAAGTCCAGGATGTTATGTAGCTGAGGGTGGAGGGGAGAGGGGGGAGAGTTCAGCATCCTAACAGCCTGGTGTATGAAGCTGTTGGTGAGTTTGGTGGTGCTGGGGGCGCAGGCTTCTGTACCTCTTCCCAGAGGGCAGTTGATAAAACAAATTGTGAGTGAGGGGTGACTTGCATCACTCACAATTGTGGTCGCCACTGCGGTGAGGTGGGAGGTGTAAATGTCCTTCAGGGAGGGAGTGAAGCACCAATAATCCTTCCAGCTGTGTTCACTATGCGCTGCAGGGCTTTCCTGTTGTATTCAGTGCAGCTTCCACCCCACACAGCGAAACAGCTGGAGAGGATGCTCTCAATAGTGCCTCGGTAGAATGTGGTCATGATGGCTGGTGGAGCACTTGCTCGCCTGAGTTTCCGCAGGAAGTACAGGCGGCGCTTGAGCGCCGCCAGTGATGCAGTGTTGGTGGTCCAGGAGAGGTCTTCACTGATGTGCACCCCCAGGAATTTGGTGCTGCTCACTCTCTCCACCACAGCACCGTCGATGGTCAGTGGCAGGTGTTGGGTGTGACCTCTCCGGAAGTCAACAACAATCTCCTTGGTCTTGCTGACGTTCAGCAGGAGGTTGTTGTCCCTGCACCACGTGGTCAGAAGGTCGACCTCCAACCTGTATTGAGTCTAAATTAAGCCCTTGGTGATCCAGAGTTGTGTCGTCAGCAAATTTCACTATGTAGTTGTTGCTGTAGGTTGCAGTGCAGTCATGCGTCAGCAGGGTGAAGAGCAGCGGACTGAGCACGCAGCCTTAAGGGGCCCCCGTGCTCAGTGTGATGCTTGTGTGGTCTTGATTGTTATATTCCTTGCACTAGCTTATGCATCTTTAAATGTCATCATTGCGTCTGTCGATGGCCTACAGGTTCTTAGGTTTCATTTGCACTCTAAAAAAGGACATTTTGTCTATAGAAAGGCCACTGAGGTTAAACTAGAGATTCCATTACATTAATGTAATTACATGCTGCACTCACTATACCATTCACCAAATGATCTGTACCGTAGGAAGGCTGCAACAGGACATAATGCAAAAAGCCTCAGAAAAAAAATATGCTAGTACCTCTATTATTGTTACATCAAAAATAAAATATATCCAATTCACTGTTAATGCTGATACAGTTTGTGGTATGTTTACTGTCTTGTACATGTTAGTATTGAGCTAGGCAGCCTACCACTTGTTGCGCTTTAACAATGAGAAGCATATAGGGAGCATACCATGGCAACCAGTGCTTAAAAGGTCCACCAACGACCAACGGCCAGCCACAAAGCAACGAACGAATGGCTTTATATGTGCACAGCGTAACAGGTGCCTGAGAAGAGCCTTACACGTCCTCTACTGTTGCTCCTGACAGCATGTGTGAAGTGCAGCATAATTCAATAGAAATGGCATTTCCACCAGTCCACAGGAGAGCATGAGTGCAGGTGTGCTTGTGTCAGTGTGTGTGTGAGAGAGAGAGGGGGGGTGTTGGAAGTGAGGGGAGGAAAGGAAAGAATGATTGCGATGGAAGACAAAAGGACAAAGAGCAGCGGGAGAGGTGGGCAGGAACAGCTGCAGACACCAGGCCTGAGTGGAGTGGTGGCGTTGGACACAATCAGGGCTGAGTGGGTGGGAAAGCTTTCTCTGCTCCCTGTCTTCGTCTGTCCACTTGTCTTCCACCCTGACCGCTATTCTACTCTCCTTCAATGGCCCTCTTTAAATTCTTTATATTATTAAACATGAAAACTCAACATAAGAATAGCTCTCCCCTTTGCCTTGTTTCATTTATATGCTTGATCTGGCCTCTCTCACTTTTTCAATCTCTCCACTTTTCTCTTCGTTTGTCTTTCCCCCTCTGTCATCTACTTCCTCCCCTTCTCTACACCCTATTACACACTCACTCACTCACTCTCTCTCTCACACACACACACACACACACACACACACTCACTCACTCTCTCTCACACACACACACACTCACTCTCCATGCTGCTCCTCTCTTCCCCACTCTCTTGCGTTCTGTGTTCGGAGTGTGTATGTAGCGGTAGCCTGAGGTCTGACTCCAACACCTGCGCTTCCGAGCCAAGCATGCAGCAGTCTGACAGACAGCCATCGCTCCCTTAATTGAAAGATCTAATCTTGCAAATGGAATGCCATGAAACATTTAAAGACGGTACGCACCGGGGGCCACGAACTCTCCCGAGACGCTCCCTCAAAGAGACTTTCCTTGTTTGGTGTGGTGGGTGTGTGGGTGGTGAAATGTGTGTGTGTGTATGTGTGTGTGTGTGTGTGTGGGGGGGGGTGCTCTGACCCCCAGCTGCCTCCTCTTCTCCACATCTTCATCTTCACTACACTCTCACTTTCATTCTTCCCCCCCATCCTCGGTTTCACAGCTTTACTCCCTGCGTTCGTGATTATGCTTATCTTCGCTCTTATTCGGTATTGCTCTATCCATCCAGTCATCCTGGTCTCTCACTCTCATTCCCCCTCTCTCTCTGTCTCTCTCTCTTGTGGAGCTTCCAGGTCAGTGAGCATGGGATGGAACCATACCACTGAGAATTATGATCCATCTTACAGGACTTCACTGAAGCAGTCAATCATGACTTGAGCCTGATATTTATGGTTGTGCGAATGTGTGTGTGTGTGTGTGTGTGTGTGTGTGTGTGTGTGTGTGTGTGTGTCTGAATGCTTCGCCACAGATGCCTACCCTCCCTTCAAAAGAAAGCCGGAGCCGAACAATGCCATGATGCAAAGGATCAGTCAGCCATGAGTGCCCAGGCTGTGTGCGTCTTTAATGGTGGGACTGCTGCTGATGTGCTGCCCAGTGTGTGTGTGTGTGTCTCTGTGTGTGTGTGTGTGTGTGTGTGTGTGTGTGTGTGTGTGTTTGTGGCCCAATCTACATGCATAAAGGCATTGGGCACACAGTATAATCAAACCCTCAAACCCAGGATAACATAAGCTGACAGACACAAACACGGTACAGGAATTTATCCTGATATAACATCTGTGAGAGCAAACATGCAAAAAAAATTACATGGAAATAGTGCTAACTTTAAGAAAGAATGACATGAAGTAATGGAACTCTGGCAATGCTGTTCTTGCATCATCCTGACGTACTGTTTTATAAAAGTGTAATTACTATTTAATTACAGTATTACTACACTCCCTTCATTCCCAGAAAATGTCACAGATTGTAATCTGAGCATGCATCTGAGCATCTGAGCTAATTGGAATTTGTGCATGTTTGCTATTTTTATTATGCCAGTATGAATAACTCACATATCCAATATCATTGTTTTGACTATATATCACTTTGTGTGAGACAGCATGTGTGTGTGTGTGTGTGTTCGTTTGCCTGGGTCTGTGTTTATGTGTGTGTGTGTGTGCACGCCTGTGTGTTTCCATACGTCTGTATGTGTGTGTGTGTGTGTGTGTGTGTTTGTGTGTGTGTGTGAGTGAGTGCAAACTCTTGACTGTTGTCAGATACCACAGAGGCCATTTTATCTAATGCATTGTCATCCTCGTGACAGATCTATTGTGACCCCATGCCGACACCCTTCCCCTCCCTGATGACAAAAGCCATGGTGTTGCATTACCGTGAGCAGAGCGCTCCTGCCAGCTCAAGGTGTCGTGATGGCATCCCAGGGCCCCGAGGAATAAACAGCATTCGTTTCTCACTGACGTCTTCCCCACACCTCCGCCACTACTCCTTCCTATTTGTCTCTCCCTGACAACCGATGCCCTTGCTATCACTTCCCCTCTCTCGCTCTGTCTGTCTGTCTGTCTATTTCTCTGTGATTCCGCAGATGCACACTCACACACACACACACACACACACACAGGCACATTTCCTGTCTGCCTCTGCACACCCCACACACACACACACACACACACACACACACAACATCAAATTCTGATTCAAATAAGGAATAACAGGTAAGCCACTGAGCACACCCACATAATTTATGTGCATGCATTTTGCTATGGCAGTGAAAGCAGTGGTCCTCTGTGACTGAGGGCATCTGATAGTGCATCTTTCATTTGTTTGTCTTTTCATTCTGTTTGTGTTTTAGGAAACAGGTAGCCTGGTCGTTACCATCCTACGTACTTCCGGCCAAAATTTGATTTCAGCCTCGCACGTAGTCTGGCCCAACCAACATTATATGGCTCACGTGTAGCCGAGCCATTCAGCGAACAGTTAAGTGATGACGCGGAACTTGCCTGCCAAGTTGCTTGTAGTTCAGCGAAGCTTGTAGTTCAACATCATAGCAACAATGGCGACGGAGGAAGAGAAGCTAGAAGCTATCCGCGAAGTTGTCTCAACTCTCGAGGGCATCACACAATTAAAGCAGGAACAAGAGGCTTGTCTTGTCAATTTTATAAATGGCAAGGACGTTGTATAACTCTCCTACCAACTGGCTTTGGGAAAAGTTTGATTTATCAGATGGTGATAACTAAACCTAAACGCACAAGTGTACTACATGCATCACTACTTATCATGTTTTCAAATAAACGTTTGCTGCTCGTTATTCTCCCCCCTACTCTCAAATTACCTTTACAAAATCAATGTGGCATAGGCCTACTTAAGGAATGGAATGTTAGCTACTTGCCAGCCTACCAAGCGGGCCTCAAGGCGAGGCGGTGTGTCTTGAGATGAGCTAGCCGGTTACCGAGCGGGTCTCAAGGCAAGGCTGCTGTGATTGTGCTTGACTGGGACTAGCGGTTACCGAGCTGGGCTCAAGGTATAACCGCTCCGTGTTTGTGTTTGACAGAGGCTAGCCTGTGGCCGAGCTGGGCTCCAGGCGAGGCTACCGTGCTTGTGGACAGTAATGTTAGCCAGTCACCGAGCGTGGCTCAAGGTGAGGCTGCGTTGTTTTATGCCGAACAACTGTTAGTTTAACTGAGCAAGCTCCAGGTTAAATAACACGTAGGTCGTCAGTACAATCCAACTTATCCTAAAGTGTAGTCTGAACAGCCTGTGGAGAATGAAGTAAGCTCCGACGAAGTCACCGGGCTGCGTAGAACAACAGTCGTCTGATAAGCGGCGAGAAGAGATAAGAGGGAAAACTGGCGTGTGACAAGAGCTGATATAATCTGACGTAACACTTTTGGTATACAACTCTCGGTCTGTGGCTGGCACAAGTTAGAGATATATCCACTAAGAAGAGACTGCCCTGGCGGTCAGGTAGCCTACATACTAGCCAGCAGTCTGTTTACTACTGAGAGCAGAAGTGGGAAGCGTAAGAGCCTGAACTGGAAGCGGAACTGGTAAGCGTAAGAGCCTGAACTCCGGCGCACAGCATACGTCATTACCATCAACGTTGCTGATTGGTTAAAGGAACTCCAAAGATTTTAAACCTTAAAATTAGCATCCGCCCATTATGGAGACAGATTATTATTACATTGTTCCAGACTGTATGACGAAGAGAGACATAGTCACAGGCGGTAAGGACCAGGCTAGGAAACAGGCCAACAAAATAGAATTCATCTGTGTTAAATTTTCCTCTAATTAGTGCTTATTTGTCAAAACATCTCTTGTCTGCAAGTGACCATGCATTTGCAACCATCTTAGCCGCCAGATTTGTCCATGCAGGGCTAGCCTTTGTTTCATACCTCAGATTGAAAGGACATGCTTTCTTCTAATTTATATTCTCTTCTAAAGTCTTTCCTTCTCCCTGCTGTTCTTTCTGTTATTGATTTGTTCTCCTCATCAATCTTTCTTGAACTTGTCGCTCTTTCTCTCTATTGTGTCCTTCTCTTCATAGCCTTGTTATCTCTCTTTATAAAGCTCTCAGTCTTTCAGTCTCGGGATGTTGTCCTTTCTACCAAATTTTACTTTCTACGGACTGACATTTCGTTTCACTTTCTCTCATCCAAGGTAACTGTTTCAAGCCTGCAATCTCTCAGTATGGTGTTCCATCTTCCACTGCTCCCCTTATCTGTCTTATTCTGAGTCTGAACTCTTCAACCATCTTGAGTTCTCTATCTCTTTTTCTTTCAGCCCAGTCCAAATGGAACTCCCAAATTAGGTCCACGGACAGATTCTTTTCTCTTAATCATCTTAATTCATCAACATTTGGGACCTGTCTTCTTGACGCATGGCAGGTCCATTGTCCTAAGCTGACTGTTCCCGGTTACAGAGCATTTCTGTGGGAGTTTGATGTGTGGGCCCCGTGCTCCATCTCTTAGGATTCTCCATCTAGTATCCGCTAGCCTCCAAAAGTGAGAGGCTATTGATTATGGGTGAGGTATTCATTTCAGGGTGAAGCCAGAAGAGTAGGTTGAGGTTGGGGAAAGGATACATTTACAGGATGGAAGCTCCCATTGTTTATCAGATAATCATTGTCATTCACTCTGATTTAGATTAGATGCAGTATAAAGAGTTCTTCAGTACATATGGCAACACATACAGTGTGTTATGCAAAGGCCTTCTGCTGTCAGTTCAGTAACCAGTCCACAGACACAAAGTGCTGCAAGCATATGTTACAATACCATAGTAACTATTCAATTGTACAATGTGTGATGCGGAATGTATTTTTAATTAAATAATAAGTGATGTAACACCACATCTAATGACAGGAATGTCTGTCTGTCTGTGTGTTTGTGTGTGATATTCGTGTAATTTCAAACTCAGTGCCAGTGCAGTGCAGTGCCAAGTTTGACGTTTGGATGTAACAGATATCGTTAATTATTGTCCCTACACGGGTACACACAGGTAATCAAGCAACTGCTGTTTAGAGCAGGGCAGGCTGAGATGTCTGGATAATTATCACGTCTCGTCTCAACAATATAGGATTGCCTCTGGATGCGATTTGCTTGCATACAATTATTCAATGTATAATTTTGCAACAACATGCTATCCCACATGGGTATTGACTATTCAAAACAATGTAAAAGTCATGTGTTCATTAACTGACACCCTGAATAGCCTACTTTGGACTGTTTTTGGATTTTGAATAAACAAATGAAAATTCCGACTGCACAGTCCAGAATTGAAACAAGCAACAATTCTAACTGCTAGGTCCCGAATTTATAGACGGTTTCAGAATGAAAAGCATGACCAGCTACAGAGACACTGAGTGTGACGTCACTTATACCGGAGACTGCTTCTGGAAAGCCACACCGTAACAAATTTCAGATGGCCATGCATCTTTCCACAAAATGCTATTTGTCTTCTCTTTCTTCAGTTATTCAATTAGGCTAAACATAGCCTAAACTCAAAACAACTGTTAGGCCTACGTCATTTTGATTTCTAAAAAATGTCACATGCTTAGCCGGAATGATGTTTCTTCAGCTTTTCTCAACTGATTTTGTAAAGGTTAGTTTCTCTGCATAGTTCACCATATCCTGGCAGAATGTTAAGGCAGGGGTGTAACTCTCTCTGATATATGATCTTAGTACTGTGGAAATTTATGTGATACTGGCTGGACTGGCTTTGTCTTATATACTGTGATACTGTGTAGAGTAGACTTGAGATCCACGAGCAAGATAGTGTAGGCTATATGGAAAAAAGAGCCTGGTCACAACATGTCGCAAAGGGGAATGGCACTCACTAGCCTCCCTATATTTTTGCAGGAATGTGTCAAATTACATCATTAAACTGAAAAATGGTTCAAAAATGTGAAGACCCACTCTGATAAACTGTGTGTGTGTGTGCATGCATGTGTGTTGCCCAAACACACCTGACTGTGTGGGCTTGTAGCTGGACTAAAGCAGCAGACAGATAGCATTTAAGGACAGACTGAGGACCTCATCCATCACTCTTGCTAAAGGAGGTATAGGCATCCTCATTGATCAGCACTGTAACCATCACACATCAAACAAAAGACCTAGCATGCAAGGTTAGAGGGAGAATGAGAGAGAGAAAGAGAGAGAGAGAAGTGTGTGTGTGTGCAGGAAAATGTGTGTGAGAGAAACTGATGGGAGAGTGAATGAGAAAGAGGGAGCTCAGCAGAGATACTGCCGTACCAGAGAGACAGTTACAGAAAGAGAGAGAGGGAGAATTCTGTTGAAAGTAAAATGTTGATGAAGCCTGTCTTTATTTTGTTTGTTTCTTCAAACAACAAAATTCATTTTAAATATGATTTTGTGATCTATTGACCTGACCCTCTTCAACCTTTTGACATTTTTACTTGTTTTGAAAATGTTTGAGTTTTTAACTTCATGGCTTCTCTCTTTAGGTGTATGGCATGTCTCAGCTGACCAGACCTTTTACACCAGTTAGACACAATTTCTGTTGGCTTTCCACTACTTGGTAAGTCTTAAACTCTCTCTCTCTTTGTCTCTCTCTCTCTCTCTCTCTCTCTCTCTCTCTCAAGCCGGGATCACATTGTACGCAAAAGCGGCAGCACTGCGCTATGAAACCCATTATTTTTAATGGTTTGTGCGCGAAAGAACTGGCCTGCGCTGAGCATTTTGCCGCTTTGTCGCTTTTTGTGTGTGCCATGATCGAAGTTCAACTTTGACCTGCGGCACGCTGCAAATCATAGGTATTTTGCGCTGAGCCCGGCGGCAAGCACAACAAAAAATCTTTGGGACATTACCTCAACCAAGAGCAACTTAGCGGCGAGCGAAGCGCGTGTCGTGTACAATGTGAGCCCGGCTTCAGTGGGCAGAGAGGGAAGCCAGGAGTAAGTATATAAGTATATATACTTTTTTGATCCCGTGAGGGAAATTTGGTCTCTGCATTTAACCCAATCGGTGAATTAGTGAAACACAAACAGCACACAGTGAACACACAGTGAGGTGAAGCACACACTAATCCCGGCGCAGTGAGCTGCCTGCTTCAACGGCGGCGCTCGGGGAGCAGTGAGAGGTTAGGTGCCTTGCTCAAGGGCACTTCAGCCGCGGCCCACTGGTCGGGGCTCGAACCGGCAACCCTCCGGTTACAAGTCCAGAGTGCTAACCAGTGGGCCACGGCTGCCCCAAGTACAGGGAGGCTGCTCCCGAGTACGGAGGCCCAGCAGATCTGTAGCACACAGAGAGTACAAGAATACCTCAGACCGTCCAAGTCAGCATACGGACCTGTTAATCCAACCAGATCCTTCTATAAAGGTCCATTTCAAGCACTATGAAAAGCCCCTGCAAGAGGCCCTTGTGGCTTTGGTCACATGCATTGTGGCCTGCTCCTCATGGGTTGTTACCACCGACAAGAGTAAGGCCAGAGAGAATGATGAGATGTGTTGATGGAAATCTTCTTACAGTCCCCCTGTTTTCTCTCCTCTTTTCTGCTTACACGTGACAATAAATAAACTTCTCTTCTTCCACTCAGTTCTGTTTTCCCCATGTCAGTATCAGCTGTTCAGCTCATAGCTAGGTCTCTAATGTGTTGTGTTGAGGTCTTGTTATTTTGCTCATGGTTGCCATTGTGTTGCCCTGTCGCCTCTATCACTGCACTGCATGAGATGATAATGGCACTATTTTTTATATAGTCGGTGGGTTCTGATGGCCATCCTCGAAATCATAATACATCCTCAGGCATGAATGAGTGGGTGAGTGAACAAGGGGTTGCACACGTGGCTTGTGCATAACAAAGCATATTGGTACATATTCATGATACTTATACCACACACTGAAAGTGAATCAGCCTCATTTCTGTAAATGTACATACTGCGTACTTCTTATGGTCATCTGTGATTTTTGTACCCATGTGTACCCTGTGTGTGTCTTTGGTCTGTATGCAAGCATCTTTTGTTTATCCTTGAATTCAATGAAAGCCAGTCGAGGCCTTTTGCCTATCACCAGGTGTGAAATGTTAATGTTTGTAGAACAGCATGTGTCCAGGCCTCTGAGGCATTTCCCAGGAAATGGGGTAGTTTTACTTAAAAGACAATAGAAGCTGACCAGACCTGATGAAGGCCTAATCCTCATCCTCCCTTTCTATTGCATATTCAAACTGGGTTGGACCAAGAGGTCACTCCTTCTTTTGTTTGTAACATAAAGTTAGTACACTATTTCAGAGAAGTCAGAGAATACTGAGAATCTGGTGAAATCCATGATAGGGTGAAACAGACATGTACTTCTCTCCCTTGAGGGCCACTGGCCCCTCATTGAAAAGAATAAAGCCTGGATCCTGATCTTGCATCGTCCTGATTGAGTCTTAAGAGAAATTTGGTAGTAAAAATATACTATCAACACTCACACTTAAGTGTTAGGTACACACACACACACATACACACACACACACACACACACACACACTTCTCTTAGGCAAATGGGTGCTGTAGTTGTGTTAAAATCATGTTTGCTTGATGTATTGCTTACTGGTGTAAACACACACAAAAACAACCAATGTTTCTGCCTCTGTGCAGACAACAAGCAAGCCATGCTAGTGTGGCATGGTAGCAATTGAGGGTGCTAAAGGAATGCATAATGTTTTATTTATACAGGACAAAGACTATGCTGTTTTTAAGAGCAGTCGACTGTTTTGAAGATGTCCTAAATTTGTTTGTCCTCTCTCAAAACACACACACACACAAAAAAAGTTTGGAGAGAAAAGAAGGAATTGTATCTGAAAAGTTTCATCAAAATCATGTCAATCATATCTTATTCATCTCGTCTTTATTTTGTCAGGCATGCAAACACACATATGCGCGCACACACACACACTTACTTTACTTTGTTGGTAAAGTATTTGAACTCATAGACTAGGGAAAGTGTAGCTTATTCAGATTTATTGCAGACTTGGTGTAGCTAGCTGGGTTTAGTGGCGTGCTGTGGGGGATGAGACATTAGTGGTAGGTGGTGTGTTTGGACAGTGAAATGGAAAGCCTGCTCACTAGATGTCCTAAGATCATTCAACGAGCCCTTACTCTGTCACATTCACACACACACACACACACACACACATACACACTGGCCATTTCCAATTCCATAAATATTCAAGCATTATGCCAGTACAGCTAAACATAGAAACTTTAATGCATTAGCTATGTTCTTTGTCTCTGCTGGTAATCCTTGAATTTTTAATCAAGGGCAATATCCAGCAAGGATATCTAGCAAAAAATGCTACTTTGACTTATTTTTTCTCTCCTTTCTATTTTGCCACTGCATTTAAGTTGCTTGGTAACTGTTGACTCCCCTCAGCTTCACAATTAAATCACCTCTCCTTGTGCAGAATTGCTCTCCAACAACAACCCCTGCTCGACTGTTTACAAACTCTGTTGGGTTCACAGTTCAACACTCTTGGGCAGATCTGTCACTTCTCCTTGTGCAGAGTGTTGTATTTCTTTTTCACCCCCGGAAAACAAATTAGATAATGCAGAGACACGGGCGTCCATTGTCATGCCATTGACTCAGCGGTCAGCGGGCTGTGCCAGTCCCCTTATTAGTGAACGTGATTACAGTCATTAGTGTGTGAGAGGGTGGGTGGAGGGTGTCAGAGCTCTGATAACAACACTGTTATATTTAATGGAATTATCAATAGGATGCTTACTGATGGCCTATTGCACAAATGAAAATCTATTCCAGAGATTAGAATGGATTGAGTCCTATTGGCAGATCATGTGTGTGTGCGTGTGCGGGTGTTTGAGTGAGATAGTTTGTCCTTTGGCTTCTACACACATATTTTGTCATAGAAAGGGACATTTTTGAATGTGTATGCATTAGGGTTGCCGTTTGAACATTTGACCTCAACATATAGAACAAACTACATTAGCAATGAACTAGTCTAGCAGTTGGACCATTATGTGTCAAATCAGATAAGGTTATTGCTGCAACATCTCAAAATTTGCTCAAACCTTGTCTACTTTGCGATTGGTCCTAAAACTAAGGCCTGCCATTTCAGTTAAAATTCTGTTTTCATAGCCTGGATGCCAGCTCGAATTTAACCAAGCTCATACGATATGATCCGATATAACTTTATTTGTCAGTTTGTGCTGAAATTCTCTTTGCATTCCTGGGCAGCTCATTTAAGTACAGGAGGACAGCATACAAAGGATAGAGACAATACATACATGTAGATATACATGTAGGACATAAAGCATCAACAGACAAACATGAAACTTAGCCACACATGACAGTATCAACAGACAAACATGGAACATAGCCACAAAAGATAGTATCAAGCATGACAGAAGACAATATATTACAAAGAGGCTACATCAATACATCCAAACTTTCGACATTGCATCCATGGATAAATATTGCACTAGATCTTTAATGTTGCTGGTTTAACAAAAGGATTGATTGATGTATAAAAGAGTATCTGAGTCTGTTGCGTTTGAAAGAAGGAACTCTATAGCACCTGTTTGAGGGCAGTAGCTGATATTCTCTGTGTAGAACATGTGAGGTGTCAGTGGAAATATATCTGGCCAGCCTGAGCATGCTCTTGTTGTGGGCTTCCTGGAAGAGGTGTGCTACAGGTAGCCCAATGATCTTTGAACAGATTTTAATTTGATGGTATAGTTTTGCTTTATCTTTTCTAAGACCAAAGGATCTTAATCTCCGTAGGAAATAGTATCTTTTTGCAGGTAAATTCTATGTGAGGGGTCCATGAAAGGTTTTTGTCTATCATGACACCCAAGTAAGGTCATGACTTGGTTCATTTCTGAATTGTGGATCTTTACTGGAGACAGTTGAAGGTTAGATGTTTTTCCAAAAATGATTTCCTCTGTCTTCAATGTGTTAATGATGAGTGAGTTTTTATCACACCATTTGACTAACCAATCAACATTGCCCTGGTACCGTGTATGGTCCTCTGATTGAGTAAATAGGGTCACTAGGGTGGAGTATTTTAAAAGATATTGATTTGGCACATTGGTAGTGCAGTCTGAAGTGTACAGTGTAAACAGCACAGGGGAGCTTATACAGCCCTGGGGGACTCCAACATTGGTGGTATTTGGAGAGGAGAGTGTGTCATTTACCTTGACTAACTGAACCCTGTTTGTGACAAAGGAAAAATACCAGTAAATAAGATATGGGTTAATCAGAAACTTAATTATTTTGGATAGAAGTATGTCTGGCTGAATGGTGTTAAACGCAGATGAGAAATCAAGAAAGAGAGCTCTGGCATAGATTTTTGGTTTATCAAGATGTTTAGATAAGATGTGCACCAGTGTAGTTACTGCATCCTCTGTGCAACTGTATACGGCCTTGTTTATATGCAAACTGGTATGGGTCTTGAGTGTTGAACTATGATCTTTTCTAGTGACTTCATAGAATTGAAGTTGGGAAATTCGGTCTGGCTTTGCTCCATTGAAAAGCCTCTATGCCCATATGAAGATCAGCCGACCAATCAAGTCGTCCGGGCGGGCTTTATAGAATTGATGAACATGACGATGTCAGTATCACATCTGTTGTACAAGATATTGACAGTGCAATAACTAAAAAAAAAAAAAAAAACGAACAGAAAACAAAAAAGCAATTAAGGCATTTGTCGAGAGGAAGGATGTTTTGGCTGTTGTCCCTACAGGATTCACAGTTGGTTAGGTCTATCCATTTGTGTGCAGAGGCATTCCCCCCCCCTGTATTACTTGAAACACACCCCATAATCATGTCCCATTGCTCCAGTCCCAGACTCAAATTTTGAATAGAATTGAGTTGGCTACGTCAGGCTAATGTTTTCGTATTTTTTACCCCTATATTATTTCAGCTTTACAGCCGGAAAAACATAGACATGGTGAACCCAGACCCCGGTTTTAAGTAACTAAATGAAACATGGCAGTTTTCTAGGCTGATTTGACATGTAACTATACTCTCATTCCAGCGTAATAATCAAGTAACACCATAGGCGCAGCAGCACAATGATATCATACAGCACCTGAAAATAGTCCCCGTAGGCTAACTTCCAGCAACAAGGTTGAGCTGCAGAAGACAAATTGGTTAGTGACTGGATTATTATGCCTGAATGAGAGTATAGTTCCATGTCAATTCAGCCTAGAAAATCGACACATTTCATTTTACGTTAGTCTTATACTTTCTAACTTGATAGGAGACAAGTTTTAAATAGGAAAATTACTGGAAATCTTAGTCACTTTTAAACGTGCTAGCAGGCTGGATGCTAATGGTCTAATCCAATTCAATGATCTATGCTAGGCTGGAGCTAAAAGTGGTATCGCCAGACTCAGAGAACGGCTGGATGAACTGGAGAAAGGTATCAATTGTTTGACTCAAGGGGAGGTTGAAAATGAGTGTACTTCCCCAAATGGTGGAATATCCCTTTAATACCCAGCAAGAGGCTGGCGGACCACTGTCGCTTCATTGGGGGCATAGCTGCCGGTCCGCTGGAATTTTGCTCTGCGGTTCTCTGGCGGTCCGCTGGCGGGTTGCAAACAAATTGCCCAATATTTTACCCCTATTGGTCTAAAATCTTTTTCATTTGTTCAGTTATACTCAATATATCATTTTTATTAACTTTTCTTAATATTCACGACAAGTAAAATTTAAAGAGATGGTGGTCCAATGGCGGACCACAAGTGGCACGCCACTGGTGGCATACCACCAGCGGTCCGCTATCTGCCAATCTGATTTTGCTATCTGAGTAACTGCACAATTTATTTGCAAATTGAATACCATGTGAAAGCTGTTTAATTGTTTACTTAACTGTCCAATGTCGGCTACATTATCAACTTAATTCACCCTCAATATCTCAATGTTTAGGACAAATTTGTCTTGTAGCTAACATTCAACATTAGCTTCATTAGCTAAACAGCTAGATTTATATTGTCAGTTAACTAATTGGCATTTCATGTTAAAATATTAATTCTAGGAAATGTACATTTATGTGAGATTGAATTAAGATACAACTTATGAGTGTGTGGTGCATGCCATAAGGCCTAGCTTCCTAAACTGAGCTAAACATTGTAGCTATGTAAGTAAGTTTTCCCATACAAAATGCACAAAATTCAAAACAAACTGAGATCATACCAATGTAGATTCCCATGACGGTGCTAGATTGCTAACAGGGGAGGGAGCATCATAAATGAGACCAATGGGGTTAAGAAACGCTAAACATTTGGTGAACATTATTCACTGTTTTGGAATGTTGAGTCATGTTAACTTTTGATGGACATTGATGCAAATGCAACTACTTGGATTTGGATTATTTTTATGTTAGCGACCCCCCACTATCAGCAAATAGTGGTGACTGGATGTTTGACCTGTCAATCTCACCTCTGTTTGCAAACACCCCCATGAACGTTGGGCAAACCCACTGGTAAGTGTAAGGGAACAGTGCAAGTGCACCTATGTACCTTTTTGACTTTTCATTATTATCTTTCATCAGTGCATTTACATTTATTCATTTAGCAGACACTTGTATCCAAAACTAGTTACATATGTCAATTATGCTGCGTTCCAGTGCCCATCCAAAGCAATGGGACTTGGGACTTGGGACCTGAAGTGTACTAGCTCCTACTTCAAAGTGTTCCAGGCAATTGAAGTGGAATGTAAACAGAAAACATGGACAAACGCTGGGCTAAGCTGATACTTTCTTTGTTTTTGTTTTTGTTAGCGCTGCATTTCGCTATAAGATAGCTGGGTATACTTTTACTGTGTATACACGTATATATCTTCATGCTAACAGATAATAACATCATTTCATGCCATAATATGAAAAACAAAATTGCAGTGTCTAAAACAACCCTAGACGCAGAGAAGTAAAGTTTATAGCCTATAGCCGGGAATTGAATACACAACATTTTAGGCTACTACATGCTAGCCCATCTCCTTAGTCACTACACTACCACCACCCCAGTAAATGACTTTAAAGGTTGTATCAGCGATGGCGGGGTAACGTCACTTCTGTTGATGTTCGAACAAAACAGAGAGCTAGCTCGCTACTCCCTCCCATGCAATTGAAACTCTCCCAAACGCGCATCTAGTCGGTTATTGGTTGGAACACTTCATTTTGCCTTGGCAACACTTGTTGTTAGCAATTGTTCTTGTGTACCGATCTCGGAGCATAGGCTGCCTACAAAGACACGTTTTCTTGACGGCCTGCTTATAGGGCAGACAGCTAGCAGATCGTTAGGAAAGATTAGATGAATGTGATAATTTATTTTTGGGCCTGAAATCGCTGATACAACCTTTAAGTGGATATGCAGTGCTCATTGCCATTTTAATACGCTGGGTTTTGATACGTCACTGCTGATAGGATAGCGTTTCTGATACATCCACCAAACGAGAGAAAACTACCTCAAAAGGCTGCAGGCTAGGCCTACATTGTTGCAACCAAACATGTTGTTAAAACTGGACATTGTTGCAAAACATTTTGCTTTTGAACATGCCCTAGGCTTAATGCTTGCTGAATTTTGCAGACGTTATGTATTTTTTTATAAAACAAATAGAAAATATAGGGGGATCCGTTTCCATCTGGTCCTTATTGGTCCTACAAGTCATTAGGTTGCAGAATTTTATTTGAAAAATGAATCAGGGAGATACAGTGAAGATCACCAGAAGTGTAACTTCTGGTATTGGTTTTATTGATGGTTCTTGTAATCGTTCACACGGTCAGCTGTCTGCTGCTGCGTCATGCCACCTGAAACCTCCTGGGAACGGAGCCTTTGTGGTTCTCTGTGGCACTCCAGAATCGGGCTGCCCGCTCGGCCTCCTCCTTCCTGTCTCCAGCGTCTGGCCTCAGCACTCTCTCCTTTTCTCCCTTTTCGTTAAGTCCTTCTGAAGCTAAGCATAAAGGGGGAGCATTTCATTAAATTCACTGCTGAAATAGAGAGCTAATGTGAGCTCACTTTTTACATAGCCCACTCATCGCTCCGAGCTCAAGTTGGCTCTGGTGATGCAAGGCTACTTCTTACACCGAATGTGAGCATATGTCTTCTACGCACCCAAAGTTGAGGAGACTCCAGGAGATTGTTTGTCCAAGAATGTGTCCAGATCATTCAGAACAGATATGACATCTTCAGGGATCTCCATGGACATAGTGAATACCTCTTCATAAGCCCTGTTGTCCAGCCCAGTTTTGCCATTGCTGAGCTGTTTCAGCTCCTTTATTAGGAGGTTTTGCAGTTCCTTTTTGGTCTTTTTTCTGTTTTTCTTTTTAGTCTCATCCACGTCCTCATCAATGTTCACTCCCAAAGCCTCCAGTTCTCTTTTTAGTTCCTCCAGTCTGTATTTTTTGACACGTTTCTTAATTTTTTTTACCTTCATCCTGCCGTGCTGCTAGGCAGCAGGCTAAGAACCAGCAGAACCACATTAAAATCAGATTACCAAAAATCACAGTTCGAACATCAAATGATCAAAAATTCTGAAACCAGCCAACTTTTACACAAGCTCAAGAAAGAGTGTACAATAATTCCAGTTTACTCAATGCTATGTTCTATGGAATCATGATGTTGCCTAACCACCTTTGTGATCCTACAGTAAAAGGAATGGTTTGATGCAAGACTATTGTTACCAGTTAAATGCATTGGAAACATTTGTCTCTCTTGACCCTTCTGATTATGTGTGATTATGGTTATATGATTTAGCAGGCACTTTTGTCCAAAGCGACTTACAAATAAAAACAATACAGTTAAAAACAGTGAACAGTTTTCAAATGTTGGTAAGACTACAATAAGGAAAATAGCAATAATAAACAATAATGTCAATGCGATATCAATTATCAATAGCCTAATGAAAATAAACAGATAGTTTAGCCCAGTTAGACTCATATTCATATTTATTTACTAGACCGATGTATTTATTTGTATATATTCGAATGAGTTGACAGTCCTATTCAAATTTACAGTGGTCTCCGGTTTGGCAGGTCTGTGACAGCTGTGTATGCATTATACAGTGTAAGCTGTGTAAGCAAACTTGGCAGGTCACAACCAATCACCACTGTTTGCTGACAGGGTAGTTAGTGGAGGGTAGGTAGCTTATGTTAATGTTGCTAATGTTAGATAGTTGGCATCCAGAAGTGTTTTGGGGTTACAATGACATTTTTGTGCAGTGTCTGTTTCTTGATATATTTAAATATATTTATAAAAATGTAAGAATAAAAACCTTCAGTTCAGTATATTTTTTTGTATTTGTGTAGTGCATTTCATAGACAAGGCAACTCAATGTGCTTTACACTGTCAAAAAACAGTGTAAAGTAATAAATAATAATAATAATAATAATAATAATAATAATAATAATAATAATAATAATAAATACTAAATAACAGGAAAAAAGGGAATAAAAATAGATTAACAGACATATAACACGTCATCAAAGGTGATAAAATATATAATTAAAAATCATAAAAATAGAGTGCAACTGATTAAAAAAATTATTAGATATAAAATACATCATTAATAGTAAAAGCACCCAGAGTGCAACTGATTAAAATCAAATGTATTTGATCATGTTAGAAGAAAGTCACTGAGTTTTGTCTTAAAGTCTTGAGGATGTCGGTGCAGAGGTACAGTCGCTAATGGCAACAGAGAAGCTCCTTTCCTGTAGGTATGATTTGAACCAGTTTATAACTGTAGCCTACCTCATAAGCCAACCCAGTGTTCTAGTCAGTGTTTAGTAATATGTTGTAAACAACAGTATCAAACGCAGCACTGACAGCAGGACTGAGGTTTTGCCTGCATCTGTCTTGTGTTGTTTAAAACCTTGATAAGGGCTGTTTCAGTTATGTGATTGGCATGGAACCTGACTAAAAGTGGTTTGATGTTAAGAAGGCAGTTCTTTGATTAAACACTTAAAACAATTTTGACAATGAATAGTAGATAGAATCAATAATCAATAGAATAGTTTGGATACAAGCCTATAATTGTTTAAGATTTCATTTTGTTTAATTTAATTTCATTTCAGTAATTATACAGGAAAGTGCTAAAAGTAACATTCAATTACAGTTAAACGGGCCTGAGATGGAAGCATCCAGATTTTCTTTTTTGAGTGGGGGCTTCATAACAGCTGTTTTCAGGAAATAAGGAAATGTGCCAGACTTCAGTGATACTGACAAACAGATTTGAAGTATTTCAAGGTGTCAGTGTCTATTAAGCTAAATTCAGACATCTGGTTAAATTCCCCTCCCTTTGTAACTGCTGGTTCTGGATAGTGAGTTATTTGGAATTGAGAGTATATGCTCAATATCAAACCCTAATGTAAATAAGTGTTTTTGCATATACAGTAGCTGAGAGTGTAGAGTTCAAAGCGAGCACTGAGAATGTGGAGAAAAGGAGAGGGAAAGGAGAAGAGGCCAGAGACTGTATGTGATCAGTGAAATAACACAAGGAATAGAGTTGTGTCAATCCCTGCTCTATGGGCCTGTTCTACAGTACATTGCAAGACTACAAAGCCCACTCATTGTCACTTATGATTGTCACATTACATTACATTTAGCAGACACTTTTTGACCAAAGTGACTTACATATATCAGCTATATTACAAGGGATCACATTGTCCCCAGAGCAACTTGGGGTTAAGTGCCTTGCTCAAGGGCACAACGGTGGAAGCCAGGAATTGAACCAACAACTTTCAGGCTACTGCACTCTAGCCCAGCTCCTTAACCACTACACTACCACCGACCACATTGCCATGACGTGTGTGTTCAGAGACGGTTCTGTGTGTGTGTGTGTGTGTGTGTGTGTGTGTGTGTGTGTGTGTGTGTGTGTGTGTGTGTGTGTGTGTGTGTGTGTGTGTGTGTGTGTGTGTGTGTGTGTGTGTGTGTGTGTGTGTGTGTGTGTGTGTGTGTGTCTACAATCTACTGTCAGACTCACTCACATCCCACAAGGATTTCAAATGGCACAGGCCCATAAGTTTTCATCTACCCCCGCAAAGGCCAGTCTTTATGTTAAGATGGCCGCCCACTGCCACCCCGGCTTCCTGGTTGTGATGTCACCTGAGGGTCCCAGAATCCCATTATCCCAACTGTATGTAAAGCTATTATGTGTGTGTTTCTATGGTGACAAAGCCAATTACCAAGATGCTCACCAAGATGCTCACGATTCATGAGTCACCATCTAACCTCTGCTACAGTACATCTATTCCTGGTGACGGGTAATTTGATTAAACTAAGTTTTAACTGGCTCAGGGAGTTATGTGCATTGTGAACTGTTTTAGAGAAAAAGATGATCTCAACTGTTGGTGAAAGAAAGTCTAACTGGACGTTGCCCACTGTGAGATTGCCAACAATATAAGTCTGATTGTTTCATTAGCAAAAAACAAAATTTGACTTTGCTTCGATGGCCAAATTATTAAGGCTATATTTCATTTCATGCATTACATCTATGTTCAGACACAATCTCAGGATCTATCAATCCTTTACAAGTTTATGGGTATACATATGGTGGTGCCATGCATGTCCCATGTCAGAGGGCAGAAGAGACAATCTCTACCATTATAATGAAGTTGTTCCATCCATGCAAATCTAGCCTACAGTATATATGGTGGACAAATTCATTCTAATAGGCTACTGCTTTACTTACTTCCTTGTTACATTGCTAGTAGAGTTAGAGTTATTTGCTACTTCTTTTGTCAATATACTGGGAGTTGGGTACCTCACTCATGGTAAGGTACCAAAGTGATGGTGTCAGACAGGCTAGTTGATGACTGGGCGATGAACTGGTTACTACATGATCTATCCTATAGGGACAGGGGCTGTGACAGATTGGATGTTGTGTCTCTCTCTCTCTAACACAGGGCTCCAAAAAGCTGATGACTGAGAAATACCTCCATGCTGTCATTTGCTCTGCCTCTGCACAGCTCTTCTCCTTGATGTGCTGACAACTGGGGTCATTTAAGTAAATCTAAAACAGAAAACCATACCTGTTATCCTCAGGTGTATGATTGATTGTAGATGCTGTGTATCATTCATCAGCTGCCTTGGCCTTGACAGCTTTGGCAACAGTAACTTTATGACATAAAGTGAATGGAGCTGCAGACAATGATTTGATTGGACAAGAGGTTCTGAATGTTTGTGAATTTTGGAGAAAGATTGACTGTGTACAATGATCTTTGACCTCACCATTTCAATGAACTGGGAAAGTTCATAACCTCACTGGCTCATGAAAAATGGACATAAGAATGCCAGTGGATCGATTTTAAAGATGTGATTGTTAGTACGTATCTGACTTTATATCGCAGCTGACAACATTAACAGAGTGTGTTTATAACATTGCATTATAATTGATGCACAACATGTCTCCACCCACCGTGTCAATTTCACTTAACGAATCTGAATGTTTTCCCTAAATACAACAATTTACACATCTGGCATATCTTCAAGGGTGGAAATGGACTTCCACAGCATGGTCTTCCTCCCTAGGTCTCTGTAGGACCATAAACTCATATCGTATAGCCGGGAAAATCGCTGACAGTCAAGCTCAAACATTCCTCCATGTCTGTGTTCTCTTGTGATCGCACAAATGTACGTCACAACTTGGCTCTTTGCTTGGTGCAGCGGCAAACTGGTCCAGGTGGTTTCTCCAGGTGGTTTGCTGGTTTCCATGGCTGTAGCTGCTGTGTTCCTGCTTGACTAATCTGGCACTAGGCTATCGGAATGCCAGTCCAGCTGTTATTGGGAAATGGGCAGTAGGAAATTTCATCACAGAAAGTAATTTTTAAATCTTGAATATACTGGTGATAGCATTAGTGTCAGACATGGCAATTGTAGAATTCTGGGGTATTCTCACTGTATTCTGATGTGTTCATATGTTACTTCTGTGTGTAGAATACAACAGGGAGAGGTCCATATTATTGTACATAACTGTGCCTTAGGCCTGTGTACCAGCAGGAAGGTCATACAGGCTGATGTTTAGGAACATCCGAGGAACATCAGTGATAACATGGGCCGAGGGAGACATCGTGTCTGCCTATTCGGGCTAGTATCTCCATCTGGCCAGGGTTGTGTACACTGGTTGGCACCTGCCACGTTGGCATGATTGACGTTTGTATATTTTAGTATAACAGGCTTTGTCTTAGGTTTTGACTTGGAGACGGATCGAGGAAGCGACCGAGGAGCATCTTCTGTCGGAAGGCTCAGCAGCCGCTTCTAATAACAACCACAACTGTTAGACTCTGCACAGTTTTACTGTTTGAGACTTAGCCTGTGTGCTGTTATTCATTGTTGTACCATCTACAATAAATCATCATCTAATCGCCGATCCTGATCCCGCCGTCAAGCTTTATTGACCATCTTCAATACAGACATTAGAACTAAAACACAACGCAACAACCAGAGAATCTAACACAATATTTCAATTTATCATGTTTCCTTAATCTCTGATAACACATAATTGTCACTTTGTTATTGTATTTATATAATTACAATACATGTATCACATATAGCTCTTTTAAGGAGACAGATGAGACACCAAGGCATTCAACTCAATCAAAATGTCTGAGCCACCAGTCGAAGGAGCACGCCTCAGTCTACCATGCATAGACAGATTAGCTACTTTATTGATCTCGAGGGAAATTTTGGCAACTGCTGAAATGGCTGCCACTTATATCACAGCCCAAAGTGTCAGATGGTTGCCCTTTAAAAAAATTCACATTGATGTAAGACATATACAAGTAACTAAAATTAGCAATAATGTTTTTTTAGTCTCTTTGCTAGTGTCCCAGCATCACCTACTTGTGTAACATGGCATGTATGAGTGGGAGGAGACAAATCACTAACATGAAAATAAATGGGGGTCTATGCAGGGAATCCGTAACACTAAACATGGCGAAGCTGCTAACTGGAAGTCTTGCCCTGTAATGTAAAGAGCCCGTAGCACTGTTAGAATCTGTAGCATTGACGTTTGGCCCTCTGTTTCTTTTCACCGTCACAGTGACAGTAGCCATGTCATAAAAGTTGGTGCTTGCAAGTCAACGCAAAATAACAATGTGCATGATATACTTACTATGGAGTTACGGTTATCTCCCGATTCATTCAGACAGGAGCCTGATCTTGTTAGTGCTAAAAAAACCTGTCCGGAGGCGTTGCCAAGATGGCTGCCTGTGGCATTTTTGGGCAGTGCATGAATTTGTTGGTGATGTAATTGCTAATAGAGGTGAGACAGAGTGCCTTAGGCAAGATAGATCTATATATTATGTGATCACACCCTCCATACCTTACAAGACATGCTAGAAATAGGCACTAGGACTCATGAGCTTACGCTTGCCAGTACATCCATTTCATGCCAGAGGCAACAGGTTCAAATCTAAAGACTGCACAATACATCATGGTTATCACAAAATCACTGTACAATTAAGACTTATCCCAAAGATTTAAAGTTATAGAAACTGTTCCTATGAATATGTGTACATAGTTATACGTATACATGTAAGTTTATGTATGGAGGGATGGAGGTAGTTATGTATGTAGTGTGCAAGCTCTTTATTGGTACTTCCTTCCACCTCTTTTTCTTTCTTGCTTGCTTTCATTAGTTCACTCCCACTCATCATTATGTTTTTTTCTTGTCTGCAGAATCTGTTTTCTGTCACACAGAGAGAGGGCGGACCTCATCATGCGTAGCCTTGTGCCACTAACCTCGTGTCGCACCGCTGCACCCTCCCCTCTAATTACGGTGCGATAAACGCAGCAGGTTCACCCATGGGAATCAATTAGTGCGAGTCCACACCGTCTCTCTGTCCAGCGTCAGGAGAAATCAGAGGTGTGGGCAAACACATGTGCCGTAATTTCAATAAAAGGGAGATCCCGCTGAAACAAATCGGTTGAAAAATGTTTAGCGTGAACACAGGCAAACAACAGTCCGTTGTGATATGGCACCTCCTGTGACATAACTTTACATATAAGACAGGTCCTGGTGAGTGCTATAAGTGTGTTTTTGCATTCCACTCAGAGACAAACCATAGACTTCAGATAAGAATAACTACCCACAAGAGTGATCTTTTTTGTAGCACAAAAAGAACGAGTAAGGATTCCAGAGAGCAACCAATAAGCTTTATATATCTCATTACTCATTTTACTGGCACTTTTATCTAATCGGAATCTCAAGAGTGTGGCCATACATTTTCTCCAAGTATTTCCTCCATAGGAATTTAACTCATACCCTGACTTATGCTGCCAAAATGGCTGAGCTACAAGCCTATTGTCTTCAACTGAGGATGTTATTGCAAGCTGGTACACTGAGAATATAGCCTCTTTTGCCACAGCGCTTCTTCAGCTAAAGAGCAATGATTCCCTGGTGATGCCAGGTGGCCCGATGCCCCGTCCTGGGAGGTCACTCGACATTCCGCCGACATTCCCCCAGCGCTTTGCACTCCTATCCTTGAAAAAGAATCCCATAAATCCCAGCAAATCCCATCCCACCACTGGCGGCATCCGGCCCCCCCCCCAGGCATCAGCATCCATCTCCCCGCCTGACCTCCCCCGTCCTCCCCATGGGGTGCCGTCTGATGGAGGGAGGTAACGGAGGTAAAGTGGTGCTATTCAGCTCCGCTCTCCAGAGGCCCTCTCTGTCTATCACTCCCTGCCCAGACAGGAGCACCGTGCTGGGGCTTGGGTCACGGCCCTCAGCCCCCCACCACCACCACCACCACCACCACCAACAACCACACCACCACCTTCAGCCCCCGGATGGATGACTCACATTTAAATGCTGCCGGCTCCTGCTGGCCCGTGCTCTTTCTGGCGGAAAACACTAACACAAACACATACCAGTGACACACACACACAAAAAGATGGTTTTCACTCAAACAGTTGCCACAAATGAAAGGGAGAGCTAGCTTTTGCAACTGAGCTGCAGTATCTAGGGGTTTGGAATCTAGCTTGAGCCACTCTTTTTTTATTGGACAGATGCGCCTCCAATTAGCCACAGGTAATGACATCACCAGAGGGTTGCCGGTTCGAGCCTTGACCAGTGGGCCACGGCTCAAGTGCCCTTGAGCAAGGCACCTAACCCCTCACTGCTACCCGAGCGCCGCTGTTGTAGCAGGCAGCTCACTGCGCCGGGATTAGTGTGTGCTTCACCTCACTGTGTGTTCACTGTGTGCTGTGTGTGTTTCACTAATTCACGGATTGGGTTAAATGCAGAGACCAAATTTCCCTCACGGGATCAAAAGAGTACATATACTATACTATATACTATACTATCCTAATACAAGGCATGCTGGTGTTGTGGAGGAATGTGGTGGTAAAATGAAGCGTATAATCACCTCCCAAAGGCATGCTTTTTGACATACAGTAATAACGCACACACATATTCAAACATGTTTTACATTGCTTTTGCAACCTTTTAAAGTACCTGGCAGACATGTTGAGTTTCTGCTGTGTAGGCTGCAGAAGCACACATCTGTGCACGAAGCAGAAGTTGTACCAGCCAAAAGAAACAATGATTATATGCTTTACAAACCAAACTGAACATTTTAATTTGGAGGAAGCCATGCACAACCCATCTGTATCACTGCATAACAAATGCAATTTTTAATTGCTCATCAGTATTGGTCTGTCAAGTACCCACTCGGCTCTGCCAGAACTGTTTAGTCTGTCAGCCCATCCGGCTCCAGCCACCCTCAACGTTGCCCTCGCCACTCAGGTCTATCTTCAGGCCTTTCACTCCCTCTAGCAATTCAGTCAAAAGCCAGAGAGTCGTAGCCTTAGTTCAGCTTTTGCTTAAACCTCTGACAAGCTTCCTGCCCTTCCTCCTCTATCATTATCTCCCTTTCTCTCCCTCTCTCTCTCTCTCTCCCTTTCTCTCTCTCTCTCTCTCTCTATCTTTCTCTCTCTCTCTCTGTCTGCTAGTGTGGCAGTATTAGGCTTTTATCTCGCGTGGCAGTGTGTCGGAGTGACGTCAGCCTTTCAGGACTGACACGCCGCAGCAGCAGTCCTAAGACGGAGATGAAGTCTTTGTGATAACAAAAACGGTGACTCATAAACTCAGGTGGAGGGAGTTAGAGTGAGACTTATTTCCATAAAAGCCTTGTCTTGAGCTCCTTTATTTGCTCGCTTTCCTGGATCTTCTCTGCACAATGGCCTGTATTTTAATGCAGGCTTTTACAATCCCTTTCTGATGATCAGTCGGCATGTCTTTTGTGTTGCGCTGCAACAGCATCCGGTGTGTCTTTTTTTTCAGGTGTGGTCGTTTCTCTTCCGTTGGCCTCTGTGTGGAAGGTGAACAGAATAGGAAGCTCCACAAGTGTAGCACCAAACTCTTGAAAATGATGTTGAAACAGAGTACCAAGAAAAACGAATTCTCTGACATGTGCTATTAATTATTATGTGAAGTGTGCTGCTGCAGCCAAATTCTCCTGCCACATCTGCTCCTACAAGGAGCCTGGGCCCTGCTGTTCCTGAGAGATTCTCCTGAGCTAAGCTCTGCATGGGTGAAATTTGGGTTTGAGGATGGCAGGTGCATCACTCGCCCCTATATGGCCCCCTGGAGCATGGCTGATGCTTGGCCTTATGCACAGGCAGCCAGCTCTCTCCCTCTCTCCCCCCTCTCCCTCTCTCTCTCTCTCTGCCCCCTGTTCCTGTCATCTCTCTCTCTCCCCCTCTCCCTCTCTCTCTCTCTGCCCCCTGTTCCTGTCGTCTTTCTCTCTCCCCCCCCTCTCCCTCCCTCTCTCTCTCTCTCTCTCTCTCTCTCTCTCTCTCTCTCTCTCTCTCTCCCTGCCCCATGTTCCTGTCATCCCGCTTTCCCCAAAATGGCTAAGGTCGCGGTTGTTTTGGTTGTCGTCGTGGGGTTGACGGGGATTAAGTGGGACAGATAGCCCCTGGTTGCCCCTCTCCGTGCATTGGGGCCAGGTTGTGATAATCCTGACCCGTGTGTGACAGGCTCCGCTGTGCCCCCTGTACCCAGGGGAAGAGAGATGCTAGCCGCGCCGCCACAACACTCCACTCCGCTCCAGCTCAGCTCCTCTCCTCCAGCCCTGACCCTGGCAGAGCTCATCTGGCACCCAACTGACATCTAAACAGCCCCTCGCAAACTGTACTGCTGCTGTTAGGACAATATATGTGAAAAGAAATGGAATAGAATGATAAATATTTAGAGAGGGAAGGAAAGACAGAGAGTAAGAGAGAGAGAGAGAGAGAGAGAGAGAGAGAGAGAGAGAAAGAGGTGTCAAGGAAACAGGATAGTAGCCAAATGGAGGGTGAAAATCATAGCTGTCAGGGAATCCATCTGTTCTCGAGAGACTAATGTGTGCTCAAGTGGGAGATAAAAGGAGTGCCGATTCGTTCCGCCGTCGCCTTGTCTTTTTCCAGGACCGCTGTGGGAATGGGGTGTTTCAGTGTGGCCGGGGGATCAGCACGGCAGCATTAAAGTTTGATCGATGGCTCCTTGCGGAAAAATGAATTCTTTTAGCACCCTGTGAATAAAGAATATAGAGAGTTGTCACTGCCCTGTCATTCACCCAGCTGGCCCTTCCTCCCTGTCTCTTTCTCTCTCTCTCTCTCTCTCTCTCTCTCTTTCTCTCGCTTTTTTAGGACTGTGTAATAGCTCTCCTCCTCTCTGACTTGTTCCGGTCATCTCTGTGATGTTTCTCAGTTTGACTGAAGCTTCTAGCTGACTGGGACTTATCTGGGAAGATAAAAGACTCTTCAGATGGTGATTCAGACATATTCAGATATATTCAGCTATATTTATATAGCTATACCATTAAAACATCCATGTGAATAAGTACACCCAATACACTCAAGTGATAAGTCTTTTATTGGCTTTCCACATATGGTATGGAAACCCTCTCAGAGTGTGCACTCATAGCAACCTACATAATAGGCACTCTCAGATCACAATGACTCCATTATGAAAAGATGTGATGATATCATCTGTTTAGATTAGAACCGCCTAATGAATGCCAACAGATCCTTGTAATGTGATGAACTTGAAATATTATGTCTCTAGATGCCAGTGCCCCCTTTATCTTCACAATCCAAGGTAACATGAGGACATGTGTTTACGTTTTGTCCTCTTATGTCATTTTGTGATAGAGAGCATTAGAATGTAATGAAGGGATTTTTCATCGCTGACCACCATGTGAACACATTCTAAGCTGCTTGTTTAACTGAGTGCAGTTTTGACTTGTGGTGAATAACTGGGCTCACACAGCCACTCCAGCCGATCTGGGGGTCGTTTCTAGAAAGCATTGTTTGCTAACTTGCGTCGCAACCTTGGTAGTTCGCTCCATCGTTCTTGGATTTGGTGTTTCTAGAAAGGGTAGTTCGAACTCTCAATCATGAAACAAGGGCCTTAAAGGTTTGGTCACGTTTGAACTACTGCCCTAGAAATTAAGCACTTGTGTCGTTCCTTGGTAGTTCCTGTTGGTGTCTGGGAGCCTAACCAAAAAATTACAACCGCCCTAACCAAAATCTGCTGAAGTGGATGTTTATCTTGTGACTCAATGATTGATCTATCCTGTAGCTTAATTCTGATTAAGACACTGCTCCCCTACTTGGCTCATTCTTGCTATTTATGTTAATTAAAGTATTGCCTTGCTTTTAGTATTATAATCTTCACAGTCCCTAACAACAGCAGTGTTAAATGGTGTAGTGGCTAAAGCAGATGACTTATTATCCCAACGTTGTAGGTTCGATTTTCTTATGATGTGAGATTGTCCTCTTGCTTCTAAGCTACCTGCAGGTGAACTAGTGTGATGCGTAGATTCAATTGTTTTTGACTGATGTATTGTACCTATGGTCTCTCGATGTAAAGTAACTATATACATAAATATGTATGGTCAAAACCTATTGTTGTGTCTCGTAGGCCTACTCTTACTCAAAGATGAAAAGAAGAGATAGGATGCGAACTCCGGCCGTTAAGCCATGAGACAGTTGATAACCTATGGGATACCCAGATATTTGTCCAGGCTATATATTTTTTCCAACACATAGATATTTAACACAAATAATGACTCATATTGGTCTGCTTAAGTTAACTGTTTTATATGCTTGCAATAGGTTTAGGTTTTGGCTGATGGCAATGACAATACCAGCATTAATCGGTTTAGATTAGAAACATGTCGACATAGGCCGTGACAGAACATTTCTAGGGGGTGGGGTATTACACGTTGCCACTGTTTCCACCAATGATACAGTATGCATCGCTGCATCATCAACAACGTTGTTGGAACTATGGTGTTCGAACGTCGGAGGTAGCGAATTGCGACACAGGTACGATGCTTTCTGGAAACAGGTGTAACAGTGTCGTTGTTTAGTCGCAAGTTGCGTCGTACCATGGTGGTTGAGCAACGTCGTTGCTAACTTTTCTAGAAACGACCCCCTGACCGTGACGGGCCACAGGAGCAGAGCATGCTGGGAAGTGGAACAGATGTACGCTGATCTCCATTTGGAATTCAAAGGCGCACTTTAAAAGCATGCGTGTGGCAGACGGTGCCACCATTTTCAAGGTGGAGAGAGTCGCAACTGAAGCACTTGCCTCGCCCCACTCTCTAATCTCTGTTGTGGGAGATTGCTGTGGCTCAGCAGTTCGCTCCAGCACAGGGAGGAGAGTTCATGGGATATCCATCCATCATCAGTCCTGGCGACCATCAGCCGAGGTCAAGGCAGCAGAGTGACCGACATCAAAGGGGCCAAGCTCCCAGGGCACCTGGAAGCCAGTGCCCACCAAACGCTGGCCAGTGTGTCAGCTTGCGATCAGTGTGCGTGAGTGTTTGATAGTGCCCCCTACCACCCCCAATCCAGGGTTTGCCACTCTGGGTATGAATCGGTCATCCTGCTAGAGCTGTCAGAGCCCTGGTGGTCTGACCGGCAGACCTCTCTATGATCTGTATCCCGAGCACCCCCACCCTTCCACACATACACACGCACACACACACACACACACACACATTAACATTTCTCTTTCAAACACACAGTGCCTCACTGCACATACAGACATTACAAGCACACTTTTAACTGTCTCATGCTCCATCTCCCGGCTGCAGCTGTGTGGGGCTTTCGGGGTTTCCCATGCAGCTCTGCTGGAGGCCCTTTCACCCCATCCCCAGCCAATTAAAATCCATGAACTCCACAGCCCTCTGAGTGTTCCGACATCAGAGGTGCGGTGTGGGGCGTTAGTCAGTCAGGAAGAGGGAGGGGTTTCCACCTCGCTCCGCATGGCTTGGCAGCAGGAGCAACGGCTGGAACGGAGCCTGGGAATGTCGGGAGTGATGGTGTAGCAGGTCTCTCCCAGGCTCTCTCGCCTGCCCTGGGCTGCTTTTGTGGGGAATTTGGGAATCTCCTTGATGTGCCTGTATCCTGATCTAGGTAGACCTGTGTGGGTCTTCAGCTGAGGCGGCATGTGTGTAGCTTTTTTTCATATGTGTTTATGAGTTATGAGTGTGTGTGTGTGTGTGTGTGTGTGTGTGTGTGTGTGTGTGTGTGTATGTGTGTGTGTGTGGTCGCCTTCCTAAAGATGAAAGCCATGTCCTGGAATGCTGCAGAGCCCTGTGAAGCTCTGGATCAGTGAGAGAGAGGTGTGGGGGGGGCATCACCAGCAGACTGGCTCAATAAACATAAACTAAGAGAGGCATGTTTCACAAATGAGTGGGTGGATGTTGTTTATGTTGTGTATATGTGTAGATCCCCTAATGTAGGTCACAGATGCTTTTAGAGGTAATGAATAATAGGTATAGGTATAACAGGAGTACAGTATGTGTATGGTTGTCTGTGTGGATATCCCTCTCTCTCTCTCTCTCTCTCTCTCTCTATCTCTCTCAAACACACACACACTCACACACATATGTGTGCACTTTATGTGTGTGTGTGCATAATCTTGTGTATTTCTACATACAGGCTTACACATGTGTCTGTGTATGGGGTTAATGCATCAGTGAGTGTGTGTGTGTGTGTGTGTGTGTGTGTGTGTGTGTGTGTG
Source organism: Alosa alosa (assembly GCF_017589495.1). Taxonomy (NCBI): domain Eukaryota; kingdom Metazoa; phylum Chordata; class Actinopteri; order Clupeiformes; family Clupeidae; genus Alosa; species Alosa alosa. The sequence continues at coordinate 14,001,478 of NC_063203.1, read as the reverse complement.
TGTGTGTGTGTGTGTATGCATACCCATTTGTGTCACAGAGAGAGCTGTGCTGTCATTTCAGGTGAGAAACATCCACTCACACTCAGTTGTTAATGCATTTTAATGCATCTTATTGTCCTCACACACACACACACACACGCACACACACACATTCAGGAAGCGGAGAACCCATCCATAAACATTCTTCTCTCATTAAAATATGCCTTTCTCAGCATGTGGCCGCTTCTACGAACAGAGTGGGACCCCCCCATGACTTCCCGGTTTTATTTTTGAATAAGTGCACAGGCAGATCCGCGCACAAGAATAGACGCTTGCCCTTGTCGATTTCACAAGCCATTCACTCCCTAATTGAAAAATGATGTACAGAATGAGATAGAGGCAAAACATTGTGGAGAAAGAGAAACTTGCAGTGACAGGATTTTTTTTATTTCAATGTGCTCTCCGCTTTTATAAAGAAAGAGAAAAAAGAGCTAGAGAAATCGGTGAGCATTTCTCGGAGAGCGCTTAGATGCGAGGAGGTGTTCCGCAGGGGGTGACAGAGTTAGGAGCAGACAGAATCGGCAAAGCCTTTTAGCACTCTACCAAAGACGAGCACAACGTTGGGAGAGCTAAAGCTTCTCCTGGAGCAGGGAGAGAAAGCGAGACAGCAGGAGAGGAGAGAGAGAGAGAGAGAGAGAGAGAGAGAGAGGGAGAGAGAGAGAGAGAGAGAGAGAGTCAAAGGGAGAGATTGGAGAGAGAAGAGGTACAAATATGTAATGAGTAGAGAGGCAGGAGATGGAGAGAGGTAAATGACAGGCAAATCAGAGAGAAAGTGGAATATTTCAAAGAAGAGAGGGGTGAATGGGGTGGGGGAAGTTGATCTCCAAATGTGTTACTGATAAACTACTACAAACTAATATGCTTTTTTTGTGTGCATTTTTTCTTGATCGCTGTCTTAGGCTATTACACAACTGCTGGGACCATCATTGTGTCTTTTTTAGAATGAGATCAATATCAAAGAGGGCAGAGGGAGAAAGAGAGAGAGAGAGAGAGAGAGAGAGAGAGAGAGAAGAAGAAGAGGCTAATCCTGGGACTTAGAGATGCATTGGAAAGAATTGATGTTTAGAGCAACTGGATGGTGGTGGCAGTGGTGGGGGGATGGGGGGTTGAGGACCGGGGAAGCGAGTCGTGACAGTGAAGACCTCCCTACCACCAGAGGGAGAGCAAGTGCAGATAGAGGAGTCATCCACCCTATAGAATTCCCCTTCTCCTACTCTTGCTTTTTTTTATTCCATCCTTCTCTCCCCTTTTAACAGTCTTTCTCTCTCTCACTCTCACACACACTCTGTCTCTTTTAGTCTCACTCACGTGCTCTCTGTGGTGTCTTTGGTTTTCACTCCTTCTCACAGTGCTCTGTGTTCTCTCTCTCTTTATTTCTCTCTATTTCTCTCTCTATCTCACCGTTTCCTTCTCTCTCTCTCTCTCCTCTGTTTACCACTCCTCTGCTCTGCTGAGGGTCTTTCTGCAGTAATCCCCCCATTATCCCTTCTCTCTCTCTTTATCTCTCCCTTCTGTCTCCATGGAGTCTCCCATGCTGTGCTCCACATTCACCAGTAAGAGATAAAATAAAAAATAAAAAACACAAACAAGCAAAAGAAAAAAAAAACACATTAAAGCATTGAGAGAACATGGTTCGCTATGACAAATCATGACCCTGAAGACATCACAGGAGGACCCCCGCCCACTCCGTCAGCGTCCAGTTGTCCACTGCAGCTCTGTTGTCTCCTTGGGCAACCATGACAACCACACATGATGTAAGGGACACCCCACTTCCCGTGGACCCAGATGTCTGAGTGGAGGTCGAGCCGAGGAAGCGCTGCACTGTGCTCTGCTTCGGGCTGATCAGGGAGGAAGTGGGAACGTTGAAGGCCCCGAGGAGGTGGCTTTAAAAGCGCATACGAAGAATGTCGGGTATTACGCCTCCACACGTGTCTCGCTTTCAGGAGAGGAGGCTCACTCATCCACCACAAACATAAACACAAACCCAAACAAGCCATCATCCAATTTCAGTGTCACAGCTGAAAGCATGTAATGATTGTAAGAGCTCAAAGGAAACTGGAAACACACACACAGAGACTGACACAAGCGCACACACACACTCTCACAAGGCTCAGCCATAGTATTATCTGTGTGTGTTTGGTATTGGGCTCCCCTTTGTAATGACGCTGCTTCTGTTCTGCTGGTACAGATCTATCTGGCCCTGATGTGGTGCAAATCAGGCAGATCCATTCCTGTCACTTAAGCAACAGGCACTCCAATGTCCACACACTCTTTACAATAATGGTAGGGGAAGCTATGCTAAGCAGTTTCTAACACGTAACACTTTTTGTTAACAAACAGAGAATGTCTCCTCATGATCCGCTAGCTCTCCATTCTCTGAGTACACTGTGGACAAAAACATGTCTCCTTACACAGCCCTGGCTCTGTGAACAGGAAACAAACAAAGTGGGGGCAGCTAGCCTGGAAATATTCAGACTCTCGTACGTACATTTCATTTGTACAGAGAGTCTGGCAGTTCTTGATAGGGAAACGTTTGGAACACTTGCATCGTGACGGGCACTAACTTTGAAATCATTGGTCCAGCCTGACCAATCAAATTGATCAGAGATCCCTAACGCTTCTTCCTACTTCGCCTAAACTTTACAAACTGACAATAAACAGAATCAACAGTCAGGAAACAATGCATGTGGGTCTACCTTTACTGTAAATAAATTTCTGCATTTTTCCAACAGCATTTTTTGACGTTTGCAGGTGTTACTATTTCTGTTTATCACAATAAGTTTCAGTTTCGTCTTCGCACGACCTCATCGTCATCGTTCTCAGCCACGCTGATTGAACAGGTAAAGATTGGCCGGGAGAAAACCCACGAATATACCGCAGACCCAGACAAAGGGAAACAGTACTGAAGGGAAAATAAAATTGAGCGGAAGTACGTAAGAGGGCGGTTCAAAGGCACCTGTCCCCAAAACAATAACAAAACAACACTGTTTGGAGTTTGTCCGGGACCCCTGAAGGGAGGTGTGATTTACATCTTTGATGTTGTTTGTTTTTGTTTGTTTGGACTTTTTAAAATATAATGTCTGTTGCTTTGAAGTAAAGCATCTACTAATAAACATAAACACATTTGACATCATCATTCATCGCTTACCCTAGTACAGTAATGCTACTCATAAACACTGAATTCCTTCCTTTTACCTTTTTCATTTTTTCCGTTAAATACACACACACACACTCGCACATAGCACTCAGCAATTCCTCATTTTTATAGCTCGGAGCCATTTGTTGGCGATTACCTTAAACAGTGCTTAATGTATTGAACGGAACGATATCCTCATTAGTAATTATGAGTCCAGTCATCATCGTTAACACTAATTAGTGTCAGAGCATTATCACAGAGCAGCATGGCAGGAGTGTGTGTGTGTGGGGCGGGGGGTGGGGTGAGGTGTGATGTGGTGTGGGAACACACACCTGTGCAGGAGGGCAAGATTGACAGCTGCTCCCGCAGCCCTGAGCATGGTGCCATTAAGATGGTGAGCTGAATAAGCAGATGTGTGTGTGTTATTGTGTGTATGTGAGTGTATGTGTTATCGTGTGTGTGTGTGTGTGTGTGTGTAAGGGTGTGATATAGTGTGTGTAAACCATCACAGTGGCATGTTTATGGAGAGAGAGAGAGAGAGATCAAAAGTTGTAAGGTCAACAGTTTCTGAAGACAAACTCAATCTCTCATTGTGCTCTCTTGAATATTGTCTATTCATCTATCTCTCTCTCACTCTCTCTCTATCTCTTTCTCTCTCTCACACACACACACACACATACACACACCCCTGTGTACAAAGTTAAAATCTCTTCAAGTTGCTCTAAAAGCTCTAAAAGCTTTTACACTTAATAAAAGACACTCAAAACACCCGTAATTGGTTCCTAATGATTCATTACATAAAGGTTTATTTTGGCAGGCAGCAATGTAAACAACTGAATTTCTATTAGTTTCCACTACTTTAAAGTCAATTATTGTATTACAACTGTAAACAGTCCTTTTCATTCTTTTCATGCAGACAATGAACTAAAGACTGATGGCTTCATTCCTACACTGCTGTTTTTTAATGGTTTGTGTGTGTATGTGTGTGTCTGTGTGCACAAAATTCACCTAGTCTGGTGTTTAAATCTGTGTGTTACAGTGTCTCTCTGATCATGGGGTCAATGGTTCTTTCTTCACATGAATGTGTGTGTGTGTGTGTGTGTGAGTGTGTGTCTGTGGCAGAGAGGAAGAGAGAGGTAGTGAGTATGTGGGTCAGTGCTTGGGAGGCATGTTTTGCCAGGAGAGCAAGAAGACAAAGCTGTTCCAGTCAAATGGAGCGACACACCTCAGCCTCTCCTGCAATCAGCAACAGCAGAGCGCTGGCCTTGGGTGCTAGGCACGCAGGGGCGCCCAACCGTCCAGCGTTCCCGAGATGCCACCCGGAGCCAAGGAGCCACGGCCATCCCCACCCCCACCACCCCTTACCCTTGGAAGGGAACTCTCCACCATGGAGTCCCTGGAGCAGAAACAAGCCCAAGGTTTCAAAGGAGAGAGAGCGATGGCGGCGTGCTGGAACACTGTGTCACTTTGGCAGGCTGCCGTGATGTCGACCCCCCGCTGTAAGAGCGTCAGCATCCTGCGGTGAGCGAGACAGGCTTTGAGATATTTAGTGACAAGGAAATGACAAGAATTGATGGATTCAGTTTTATCTTGATTCGTGAGCCGTTTATGTTAAACATCGTCGAAATTACTCATGTTCCCTCTTGGGCCACCATGACACCTGCATAGGAGTTGAATGCGTTAATGTTTTAATGTGTCCAGATAAACCAATCAGAATGAAAAATAAACTGCTCAACATAAAACTGTTGGTTAATCAGTTTTTTTTGGTGCTTAAATCTTGGTTTGTGTGTGTGTGTGTGTGTGTGTGTGTCTGCATGTGTATGGTTCTGTCTGGCTATGGCTTTGGGCTCAGTTAGGCAGTTAGACCACATAGGGTGTTGACTCTTAATTAAGTGTATTTCATCATCTAGTCACACATTGCACTACTGACTATCTGAACTTCTGTATGGACATTGTTGTTCCCACAAGGACTGTACGCTGCTATCCAAACTAGATGTACCGCAGAGCGGTACAAAATATGACAGCCGCCCAGTCCAGCACATTTTTTCCACAAAAATAAATCACGCTGAAAGGCCTATTTGATTCTAACTGTCTCACTAAATTGCATTATCCACACTCAATTCTCACTGGTATCTGCTAGACAACAAGTACCAAAACATGATTAGTTCATAGATTTCACATGTAAAATTGATTTTATACAACCCCACCCCCATCTTGCCTGTTCATAATTCTGAGAAATTCTTGAATTGTGTGCATGTGTGCGTGCACACGTTTATGTTTATGTGTGTGGGTGTGTGTGTGTGTGTGTGTGCGTGCTTGTGTGTTTGTCTGCGTATGTGTGTTTGTGCATGTGCATGCATGCGTACATATGTCTACTGTGTGAGTATGTGTCATACGTGTGATTACTGTGAATGTATGTGTGTGCGTGTGTATCTGTTTATGCACATGTGTGCACATGGAATGGGTTAACATGACCCCTGGAGGCAAACATACGGAAAAAATGGTCATCCTAGGCCCTACGGTTCTCAAGATATTCACAGAAAACTGTGTCTGCCCTACCCTCCTTTGGGGTCCAGTCCAGCGGGGGGGCTACAGATCAAAACGTAAAACGATGGTTCCATGCTATCCATGTGGGGTTACATGCCCACTAAGTTTCGTGTACCCCGGTCTTTCAGTGTCCCAGGAATCCTTGACGGAAATTTGGACATGCGAAAAAGAAAAAAAAAAATCGCTTCGCTGCGCGGCGGTCATAATAACAAGCCTTGGATAACCAGTAATGTCAAGACCCTTCTCAGTAGGAAAAAGATGGCGTTTAAGGAGGGGGACATGGCAGAGCTGAGGCGAGTACAGGGGGAACTCAAGAATAAGCTGAAAGAGGCTAAGGAGGACTACAGAAGGAAGATGGAACAGAAGCTGCAAGATAACAACATGAAGGAGGTGTGGGACTGTATGAAATCTATCACTGGCCTTAAGAAGAGCAGCAGCTCTGTGGAGGGAGACCTGGAGAGGGCAGAACCAGCTGAACCACTTTACAACAGGTTCAAGTGCCCATCCCCCCAGCCCCCACCCCACCTCATTACCAGTGCAACACTCACCCCCACCATCACTGGATATTGCACCCTCCCCACATGGCGACCACGAACAACGAGGTGACAACGACCTCAGTCAACAGCCATCAGACACACAGACCCCAGATGCTGCCTCCCTCCCCTCCCCTCCCCCCCCTCCATCATCACTGCTGGTCAGGCTATCGCACCTCTCCCCCACATGGTGACCATGAGTAGTGCGGCAACAATGGCTTCAGCCAACGGCCATCAGTCTCTAGCCACACGACAACCCTCTCAGAAGCACCCCTCCTCCTCCTCACCCTCCACTCCCCTCATCCCCCCCATCATTACAGCTGATCAAGTAAGTTATCTTTTAAAAAAACTTCATCCTCGTAAGGCAGCCGGGCCTGACAGACTGTGTCAAGGCTGCTCAAGGCCTGTGCTGCTGAACTGGGGGAGCCACTGAAGCACATCTTCAACTGGAGTCTCTGTCTGGGACAAGTTCCAACACTGTGGAAGACATCATGTCTCACCCCCGTCCCCAAGAAACCACACCCCAGTGAGCTTAATGACTTCAGGCCTGTCGCTCTAACATCACATGCGATGAAAACAATGGAGCGACTGGTCTTAGATATGCTCAGACCCCAGGTACGCCATGCACTAGACTCGTTACAGTTTGCATACCAGGAGAAAGTGGGCGTGGACGATGCCATGACTTATCTTTTACACAGGACACATTCTCACCTAGACAAGGGGAAAAGTGCTGTGAGAGATCATGTTCTTTGACTTCTCAAGTGCTTTTAACACCATCCAACCCCTCAGACTGGGAGACACGCTCTTGCAGATGGGTGTGGACGCTCACCTGGTAACCTGGATTACAGATTACCTGACCGAGCGACCACAGTTTGTCAGACTGAAGAACTGCCTCTCTGACACTGTGATCAGCAGCACCGGAGCGCCACAGGGAACTGTGCTCTCTCCAGTCCTGTTCACCCTGTACACATCTGACTTCTGCTACAACACCAAATCATGCCACATGCAGAAGTTTTCTGATGATACTGCAATTGTGGGGTGTATCAGGGACGAGCAAGAGCAGTACAGGAGCCTGACTTTGTGCAGTGGTGCAAACTCAATCACCTTCAACTAAACACTTCAAAGACCAAGGAGATGGTGGTGGATTTCCGCAGGTCTAAGCCCGCTCTGCTACCAGTCTCCATTAATGGGGTCAATGTGGAGGTGGTAAACACCTACAAGTATCTGGGTCTCCACCTGGACAATAAACTGGACTGGTCAGCCAACACTGATGCACTCTACAAGAAAGGACAGAGCAGGCTGTACTTCCTGAGGAGGCTCTTGGTCCTTCAATGTGTGCAGCAAGCTCCTCAGGATGTTCTATCAGTCTGTTGTGGCCAGCGCCCTCTTCTATGCAGTGGTATGCTGGGGAGGAAGCACAAAGAAGAAGGATGCTGGGCGACTTGACAGGCTGGTAAGGAAGGCTAGCTCTGTAGTGGAAGCTGAACTGGAGTGCATCACTTCAATATCTGACAAAAGGACCCTAAACAAACTGATCAACATCTTGGACGATGAATGTCATCCGCTCTACAGCACTATCAAAAACCAAAAGAGCTTGATCAGCTGGAGACTTCGCTCACTGCCATGCCAACTGAAAGGCTGAGGGAAGTCATTTGTTCCTAGGGCCATTGAACTGTTCAATGCCTCACTAAAGGGAAGAGGAGAGATAGACTTCTCTGCTTAGTCTGTCTGCCTCTCCACCCTCTCCATGTTTGAGTACTGACTGCCCACCACTGCTTTACTTCTGTTTTACTACTGTTTTACTAATGTACACAGCCTAATGTTTTCACTACTGTTTTACTGCTACACTGTTTTTCATGCTATATTAGCACACATGATCAATGGCTGCGGTCAGGCTTCTGCTACAATACTGAATGAATGAATGGCTATAACCCTATTACCTCAACCTGTTCTTGCACTGAAATAGTTTTTTATTTTACCTTGTCTACATTATACTTTACTCTCCTATTTGTCCATATTATTTATGCTGGTCTCTAGACCTTACTCTTGCATTGTTGCACTGTTGGACTAATGTTGGACTACTGTTTGCACCTTCACCATGACACTCACTCCCTTTAGCACCTTACCAGTCCCGGCCCTGTCACTACAACCGTCTTATGCTTGATCACCCTCAAGCACATTGGACTTTCTTAATTTAATTTATATAGTGCATTTAGTATTTAGTTTTGTTAGTTTTCTTATCTTTCTTATCTTCTACTGTCTTTATTGTACAGTGGAGTTTAGTTATATGTTTATACTTATACTTATGTTTACCATTGCTGCTGTAAGTGCATGTTGTGTGTGATGTCTGTATGCTACTGAGACCCTTGAATTTCCCCTTGGGGATCAATAAAGTATCTATCTATCTATCTATCTATCTATCTATCTATCTATCTATCTATCTATCTATCTATCTATCTATCTATCTAATGTCTGTTTTTGTCATGTTTTCACACCGATGATTCTGGCACAAGCTATTCCTTACCCAGCACGGCTCTCGGATGATAGGACAAAGGGAATAATTAAACCGCTAATTTACTATAATTTAGTGTAATTTACTTGGCAGGTTAATTTAATCAGGCAAAAGCTCTCCTCAGCTGATGTGATTACCATTAGAAATATGATTGCAAATAAGTATGGACAATTGGATGGTACTGGGAGATCGGGGATTGCATGTTCATACATTCAGACATCAACTTTGTGTGTTCTGTGTTTGCAACACATGCTACACACATGCATAAACATTTCTGCATGTCTCTGTCATTGAGTGTGTCTGTGTGTTTCAGAGTGAATGTTTTATGTGTGTCTGCACACGTGAGTGTGTGTATGTTCATGCCTGCATGCATGAATGAGTTTGAAAGAAAGTCTGTGTGTGTGTGTGTGTGTGTGTGTGTCACTGCCTCACGATTTCAGCGTCCTGCTATGAATTTGATGAACCAGCCTTTGTTTACCAACACAGTATGAAATCTATTATGGGATACAAATGAACCAGCCAGGTCTCCAACCGAGATACACCTCAGAAACCTTAGGAATCGATGACCGCCATTATCCTAAGATTGGTACACACTAACCCATCACACCAGATAAATCTCTGCTCACCTACCTAGGTAGTGGAGTCTGTTTGTGAGAATGTGCATTTGGGTATGTGTGAGGGAGAGACAGGGAGAAAGCATATTCGTGCCTGTGTGTGTACTGTATGCAAGGGTGTGAGTGTATTTGAGTGAATGTATGTGTGTTGTAGTTTTTATTTTCACATTCCTATTCAAACAGAACCACTGTAAATGGAGACACTAACCTGGCTCCCCCTTATCTCCATGAGACCCACCAGTGGAAGAAAAACCAGCTTTGGAGTCAGTGCCTTGCCTGAATAATGCCCACTACCTGGGGCTCTCTTGTACCCCAGGGGGGGGGCACCCTGTGTTCCCCAGGATGGAGCATCTCTGGCTGGGCCTTCATGGCTGGGTAATGGGGTCCCTGGAGAGGAGCCCTGGTGCTGGAGCAGACGGGCGCTCGGTTCAGGCCAGCAGAGAGGCAGTGGAGGGAGGGGGGGATGTGGGCATAAGGAGCCAGCCTGTCTGTCAGGAGCTGTGAGGTAATTTGCTGTTGTCAAGGTGAAGTTATCGTGAAGAAATGTACATACAGCATTGGTATGAAGCTGTGGCAAGAGTGGGCTGTTGCTGCACCCACGACACACAGATAGACACATACACAAACACCACATACACATACACACACACACACACACACACACACACACACACACACACCACATACATACAGAGGGAGAGAGACTAGATTATGATATAGAATGTGGAGGATGCAGGCTGTCACTTATAGACAGCCCACCTTCCACCCCCACCCACCCCAAACACACGCACACACACACACACACACACACACACACACACACATACAGAGGGAGAGAGAGACTAGACTATACACATACACACACACACACACTCACAGCCAGACACACATACTGTACGCTCAAAAGCCCATCTGCAGTGGAATGCTGACTGCATGAAGAGAAGGGCTTCAGAAGAGCTATAAAGAGCCCATACAGCAATGAGCATACATAAACACATATCCATAAAGGCAATGTGCACTCCATACAAATACACACACACACACACACATTAACATTTCTCTTTCAAACACACAGTGCCTCACTGCACACACAGACATTACAAGCACACTCTGTCTCATCTCTTTTACACACACACACACACACACACAAGTACATTATGGACCTAGACGGCTGACACCGGTTGTCATTTTTTACTTCGGTACCCCGTGACTTAAATAAAGGGTTTTTGAACTTGAATTCCTTGACTCGAAGGAGAGTGCCTTGGGCACTAATATTTGATTGAAACTGCCTCATTTGAATAACTATATAAAAAATTAAAAATAAATAAAATGCACCCCTTTATCTGGATACAAGACGATCAGAGCACTAGGTAACTTCTCCTTTTGTCTTTTACATGATGTCTTATTGGTTCCTTTGACACAATACACGTTTGGCAATCCATTTAGATATGCACTTAATGAAATGTTCTGGTCCTAAGTTTGTACACTTTTGTACGAGTATAGATGTATGTTTTTTGTGAGCTGTTTTTTGGTAGGTGTTCCAGGAGAGTGGAACACCACTATGCCTCCCTTCTGCCACTCTCAGGATGGAGAGAGGGGCTCGATGAGTTTGCTGGGAGTAGGAGGGGGTGGTGGTGGTGGAGTTATGGGAACTGTCTCTGAAGTAGAGAGCTCATCAGCTCCTGCAAAGAGTGATATGGGAAGAGAAAGAAGGAGGGAGAGAGAGAGAGAGAGGGAGAGGCAGAGAGAGATATGGACAGAGAGAGCAAAGAGAGAAGAAAAGGGAGAGGCAGAGCAAGAGAGAGAGAGTTGTCCTGGAGTCTTATCCCTCTCTCTTCTTCTCTCCCTCTTTCCCCATCCCCCCCTCTCTCTCTTTTTCTCTCCCTCTCTCTCCATCCCCCCTCTCTCTCTCTCTTCTCTCCATCTCTCCCCATCCCCCCCCTCTCTCTCTCTCTTCCTCGCTCCACTCTATCAGCTCTCAGAAGAGCGGCCCCTCCTCCTGTGGGTCCAGGGCCGGCAGCCATGCTCTTATATATAAACACAGAGAGGCAGAGAGGCAAGACGCAGGCGCAGCCTTTGATGATTTCTCGTTGCCTCAGCACATTCTGGACTTATAAAGATATCGAGGAAACACCACAGCTCTGTTCAGAAGAAAGAGGCAGCAGCAGGAATGCGGTCAGTACCAGGACTCATCACTGCTCCTACAGAACAGTGCGGACGTGAACAGGGGGTGTGCACCAGAAACAGACCAAATCTGAAGTAATGATAGACTGATGATAGGCGGATGATTAAAGAGAATTATTTATTGGGGATGGAGTAAGTGCAACTCGCAGTACAGTCTTTCTCAATCTGTCTAGCTATGTCTCTCTCTCTCTCTCTCAAACACACACACACACACACACACACACACACACACACACACACACACACACACACACACACACACACACATACATACATACACACACACACACACACACACACACACACACACACACACACACACACACACACACACACACACAGAGACAAACACACACATTAGAGGAGTGAGGAGGGTAGAGGAGTGTCCTGGGTTGAGTCTCCTCCACGCTTCATGCTGAAGTGGCCTTGAGGGAGACTTGACGCCTGACTGTCTTTGGTGAGCTGACTGCATGCTGCTTTCAAAACTGCAGGGAGTGTGTGTGTGTGTGTGTGTGTGTGTGTGTGTGTGTGTGTGTGTGTGTGTGTGTGTGTGTGTGCATTCGAGCGTGTGTGTGCGTGTGTGTGCGTGTGTGTATGAATAGGTGAATCTAAGGCATTCATGTTGAAGTAGACCGCTTTGAGTACACAGAGGCATTCAAAAGTCATACCATCAGTCTCTCCCTTCTTCCTCAAAGCTCCTCTCTTCCCATTGGTGCAACTGCAAGTGAAAGACATAGAAATCAAAAATGTTTCCTATGGTCCTAGTCCTTTACTTCTCTTTCTCTCTCCTTCTCAATGTCCCTCTCTTTTATCATCTTTACGTCTCTGATTAAACACACACACACACACACACACACACTGAAACGCACCAATATCCTCTACTGCTGTAAGAATCTCCACACTATAATACAGGCGTTAAACAGCAAGTATTGCTGACCAGAAAACAGACAGCCTGATTGTGTGCCTGTCCAGAGGAGAACAAATGTCATCTCAAAGTTTCAGATGCCAAAGGTCAAGATGGAAATGGCAAATCAACACTACACCACATTAATACACTCTTAGAGTAAAATGAATGTGTTGAAAACAACAAAACTTGTGTTGTTTTTTTTAACACATCTCTGTGTGTCAAGATAGGGACAACACATTTGTTTTAAGAGTGTAGGGTTATGTAAAAGCATGAGTCCCGCCTTGGCATATGAATCACAAGCGATGGCTGTCTTGGGAAGCGAGGAGAGAAGTCTCCAATTAGCATGACATTTACAGTAATGTTGGCAGCACAGGAGATAGTCCTCTCTTTGGCTTGAAACAATAACATGCTGAATAAAAAACTGTCAAAGCAGCAAAGGCAGCTTTCTATGCTGAGCTTTTTCACAAAAATGCTCACAGACCAAAAGTGTTGTTTAACAAAATTAATTCTATCATAAATTCTCTACAATGTCCTCTCTTCCTGCTACAACAGAAACCTGTGAGATGTTTCTCAATTTCTTTATTGACAAAATTGACAACATAAAGTCTCATTTCACACCCTCAATTTCTGATCCTGCTTTGTATCAGTCTGTAGTTTGCCGCCTCCAACAATTCCAACCAGTCTCTTCCTCACAGTTGTCAGACGTGGTCTCTCATATGAAGCCCTCTTCTTGCCACTCTGATATTCTTCCATCTCACCTTTTCAAAGAAGCTTTTGCGGCTATTTGCCCTTTTATCTTGAGCATCATTAATAGCTCCCTGGCTAATCGAGTAGTACCCTCTGGCTTTAAACACACTATTGTGCAACCTCTTCTGAAAAAACCTTCCCTTGATCCCATTGATTTGAAAAATTATAGGCCCATTTCTAAACTGCCCTTTCTCTCTAAGATCTTAGAAAAAGTTGTTCTGTCACAAGTCTCTTCCTATTTAAACACCTCTAATATC
>NC_063203.1:13965502-13980502 GCF_017589495.1 Alosa alosa | reverse complement strand
CGTTTGAGCACACTCTCACTCTACCAGTCTGTCTCTCTCTCTCTCTCTCTCTCTGTACATTTGTTCATGCTTGTATTGACTGCATACATATTAGAAACACTTCGCCTCATACACACAAGTACACACACTACAAACACAAACTCAATCTCATTTTGTTTCTCTGGGGTTGAATGTGTGTGTTTTTTGAACGTTGTTCATCATGATGGATGTTTGCCTGTTTGTGTGTTAACTCAATTGAGCTCAATTTCAATAGCACTCGCTCTCTAAGGTCTTTCTTCGGTTAGCACTGTTTGTTCTTTCCCTTTCTGTTAAAGTGATGGATTTATTGAGTGGCCTCACACTGGGTTCACCTACACCGCCCCCCTCACCCACACACAGACACACTCACCTAAATCTCCTATTTGCATTTTCTCCTGAACTTTTTCTTAACTCTCTTCCCTTGCCTCTTTCAAGTCTTTCAAAAACAGAGAGTCAGAGAGGAATAAACACTTCATCTGGTTGCCAGAGGCTGGCCGATGTCCATCACCTCCATTAAGTGCGCTGACCTTCAGTCTAGCAGCCCCCTGCAGCCGAACACACAGCGTCTGGGGCTGAGGGAAAGAACTCTGTGTGTGTGTGTGTGTGTGTGTGTGTGTGTGTGTGAGGAGAGAGAAGATCAGGAAGGGAGTACTGAGAAGAGAGTCAGTGATTTCGTGCAGTTGCCCGGTCCTCCAGATGGGCCTAATAAAGTCTCTAATGAGCAGAGTTTTCCTGCGGCATGGACGTCCTCCTGGGGAAAGCCTTTAACGAGGGCGGCCCTTCTTTTGAAGGTACGAGTGCAGAGTGTGCGCTCGTAAAAAAGCACCACGGTCACCGGAAGTGGATGTGGCTCAGGTTCTTGTCGGGAGGTCTGACTCGATGTGAGAGGCTGACAGGTGCCAGGTGTAACCGACCCAGAGAACAACAACAACAACAACAACACATGACATTTATAGCGCTTTTTTAAGTTTCCAAAGTGCATCACAATGAAGAAGGGAAACCTCACCTCAGCCACCACCACCATCATCAATAGCACCCACCTGGGAGATCCACAGCAGCCCTTTTCCACCAGACTGCTCACTACACAACAGAGAGCGAGTGAGAGAGCGAGGGGAATCAATCATAATGGCAGACTCCCCGCCGGGTGACAGCCGGATTTGCACCGGATCATTTTCAAACCAGGTTCTGGTATCTCGGAAGTGATAACGCAGAAATTAGTTTGGAAGGCCTCGGTCCGCAGATTAGGTGACATTGTAATTGCTGGGGGAATTATGGGCCGCAGTGGAATGCAAATATGATTTATTAAGCCTAATCTTATCTCGAAAAGATTTTCTTATGGTTTTATCGTCTGCCAGACCGATTATGACATCAAGGTAGGGTGACGTGAAAATCTTGATTATTTTGAGATTTGTAGCCAAAGAGTAAAAATAAGTAGTGAGTATAAGAACTTGGCAAAACATCACAGTCAAACTCACTTTGGCAAAATCCACATTGTACCCAGGAACTAATTCCTAATTGGGAAAAAAAGAAAGAAAAAAAAACTCTAGAATAACTACAGCGTGGACTGGACTTAATGGCGAAAAAAAAAAAAAAAAAGCTGAAGTGAAAATGTCTGAAAGCTGAGCTGATGACCTGCCAACTCTCGCTGTCTGCTGCTTTCCCTTGCGTGACATGCTACACAGGGTCCAACTGTTTCTCGTAAGGACATTCCGCAAAGGCCACCATCGTCTGGCCTGGTCGATGACAGATTATGCCCCCACCACTTGGCCCTCCCCAGAACCACCTCAGTAACCCAAATAACCACAACATGTGCTGTGTGACTATGCAGAGCTCCTTGTTGTAGTGGCGCGCCAATGATTCAGTGTTTAGCATATGTTAACCCCTCTGTGCAGTAGTGGGCCTGCCAGCAAATGTACCCTATGATAAGGCCCTGATGAGAGAAGAAGATGTTTAGGTTGAGTTAGTGAGGAAAAATAAGAAGGGACATGAACAGATGTCAAAAGTACGGTAGAGAATTCTATGAGTCAGATTTAAAGGTGTGAAAGTATTAAGCAACACTAATTTTTGACTTGATATGTATTCCAATACAAATCAAAAGCAGGAGGTCTGCATGCTTGGTGGAAGTCCATGATTAATTTGATGATGTCTAGTGATGATAGACTCCATGCAACTTTACAACATTGCAATCTCTATTTAAACAACTTTCAGAGATCACTGGACAAAACCAAAACTGTCTCAGCGCATGTTGCAACAACACAGTGGATGTGGAATACTTTCATGTTCATAAATCAGGGTTTTATGCCACAAAGTCTATAAAACCAGCATAATTTAGTGCAAAACCTTCCAGCTCTCCTCTATACACGTGATGTGAAGGTAGCTCTGTGCTTCATTAATATAAAATAACAAAATGATGTTTTGTATTTCACATTCATTAGATATCCCCTTAGGCCTTTATACATATTTGTGATCTTGTTTAAGGTACACTTTTGTATCATAACAACATGGAAGCTTTTAAGATGTTTTAAACAATCAATACTTGTCCATCAACAAGCTTTATTGCTGCCCTAATAATAATGTATTTGGATGAGAACACCCACAACCTGGAGACAAAATGGAATCAAGTGATGATATCAGCCCTTGAAGATATTTTTACAGGGAGATTTGTTACATGGACAGTTGTGCTGCCCTCTCTATGTCTCTCTGTTGCTCATGCACATACATGAGAAATAATGATATACTGATTAGGTATTTTAAGCAAGTGTTAGTCTGAAACCTAAATTAAATTGCTTTTCTTATAATGGACACCCCTTTACCATAAATCAACTGCAGTGGACAATGGAGGAGCTTTTGTATTGTTTCTTGAGTTGAAAACAGAGAAGTAGGCCTACAATAGAACATTTTTGGATGTATCACTTTGTTTATACTCGGGATCGTAAGGTTGTTGACCTTTTTATTGTTGGCTATTTTGGTGACATGTAGGCCTTGACATCGGAAATGGCATCGCTGATGGAATTCTGATTAACATGTCCAGAAACGCTGTAACCTATGCTTTGGTAAAAGTGAGTAGACTATGCACAAAAAGTTCTGCTCGTTCTTGGAAACATTGTTTCTTGTTATGAGCGAGTTTTCAACAAGTGATTTCATGTCAGACAACCCCCGGCAGACAAGCTCACTAAGTGAGAAATATTTCCCTTTGAGCGTCATTCAGGCACTTCGGTAGTATTTTCCTTTCGTTTGTCTCGCCTGCAGTGAAGTTTACTGCGCACTTGCTCTCCTCCCGGAGCAGTTCCTCGCCTCCTTCGGGGAAAGGGGACAACCCTTTTTGATCTCACCGTCTAATCAACTCACCAGTGCGTGCACGTAACTTTTCAGATAAGGCTGTTCGGCGCGTAACGAGGAAATCGCACTCTTTCCACCGTGTACTTGCAGCCTGTTCTACTTAACAGAAAGAAAGCATATAGCCTACGACCCCCTCAGATATAAGTAGTGTTAAAGGAATTCAAAATATTCTGTTGCCTAACAAGGTCGGTGCAAGATAATACAACAAGTGATAAAGCGGCGAGACAGGCGGCAGCGTATGGATTCTACATTTGCCGCGAAAGGGGGTTTATGAACCTGCTACATTCAGGAAGGTTACGGATAAAACGGCGACAGGTCAGGCAGCGATTTCAGGATTGCATGACCTCAATTATGTGAACAGAATATAAGCTTGCGGAAACTGTACGCGAGCACACAACTATACGGCCGACGGAAAGGGGGACGGTGTCATTTCATTTTTCCATCCAGGGGTATCTGGAATTTATTCACCCAGAGGGCATCTGATCAAAACACAGTGCAGAATGCAACTGTCACTGTTTTTCGTATTGTTGGTCGGGATTCATCAAAGCTCGAAGGCTCTGGCTAAATCATTCCGATCTACACAGTTCAGGCGTGATGGTAAGTTTTATGTTTTCTACAACTTAAATCATGAGGGCTGCTACTTCAGGGCTCCCTCATAGAAACCGTGCCTCTAAAGTTTCCCTGTGATATTTGGCGACTCCTGTTGGATAATCCTCTCCAAAAGATTATCGCCTGCCTGCTTACTTTGATCTAGATCTCTAATTGAAAAATGTCAAATTGCTGAAATAGATCGCATGCTATTTTGGCAGGCACTAAACAATAGCCTAGTTAGTGGAATCAATGTACTGTTGTCTGAAAAGTTGAACTTGGGGACTTGGAAAAGTGGTGTACGTGCTTTGTAGTGGTCTCAAGTTTAACAGTCATCATCTTTTCTTAACAAAACTTTCCCTTGGAAATATTTATAGGCTGTAACTCACAGTACAACCAAAACCGCTGTCTGTAGTCTAGGCTACTGGTGAAGTGTTTTTACTTGCATGCACGCATTTTAAGGTGAAATCTGGCAAGTTTGTGGATGTGTACTAGCCTACTTCATACAGCAACAGGTCTTTGGCTTCATGTTAGACTAAGTTTAGCAATACTTAAGTATTATGGTCTATATTTTATATATTTTATAAGACTAAACACAATTTTACATTTACATTCCTGAGTATTTTTTTATTTTTTTTTTTCATTCATCGTGCATTATGACGTTCTTGCCTCATATTTTTCTGGTAGCCTAAAAGCAACATGTTCAACGCCAGCCAGTCTATTTTTAGTTGCATGAATATAATGGATTTGCTCTGGTCATCGACTGATTATGGTGAAAGGCAGGCACACATGTTCTGCTGTTACGACTGCCCATGATCCGTCATCATATTTGTCAGAACCTGTTGACCTAAACTGCGCTTTTTCAATGACCGCTTGAGGTCTTGTTGGACTGTTCAGAATAGATAGGCCTAGCTGACTAGACTTCGCGCTCACAGCTGCAAGGCAAGGACCATTGTCTGCATTTGATACAAATGGCTGCTAAACCCACTCGACCTACAGTAGGCTACACTAGTAAAGAATACAATTTGTCAGCTCAGGGCATTTTGGACATCCTATAAACAGACGTAACAGATGGTAACACAAACATTGTTTTTTTGTGCCTACACTGCGCACTGTCTTTGAAATCAGCCCCTCTCCCCGTGTGGAATTCACGTTCAAAATGACTTTGCCAATGCAGAATAGAGGGGTGTGTGAAAGGGAAAGCTGTTTGCAGTTGGGCCCCAGAGATGGATGTCCAACTGACAGCTGGGTTCAGACAGGCAACTTGACACTCGGTAATTAAGCATAAAGCCCACCAAGCAAGTTGTATAAAAGCCTCGCGTCAACAGAAGCACAGGATTAGTTTTTAGGAAGAACATTCTGGGTCCAGGTGCTGTTGGACAGCAGCGGAATTTACCCGCAGGTATTTCCCCTATGTTGATATAACGAGTTTGTTTGCGCGCCACTCCACCGCGAGGAGCTGGCGAAACAAAAACAAAACAAGTGGATTTGGCTGGCCTCCACCGAACGGCATGTCTTCCTGTCAGCTACACACGAGAGACCTACTTTCTGAAGTAATTTCGCGGTTATTCATTATGCGCTTGAAACCATGCGGAACCAACAGTCCGGAACATTAGCTCTGCGCTATCGGGTAAACGGCACATTCTGTGGGAAGGATTAAAGTGTTTCCCGTGAATCATGAGTCAAAGTTTTTTTTTCTTAACTTACAGCAGAAGGCCCCAATACGAAGTGAATAGGATGCATCTGTGTCCTACCCTATGAGGACCTTTTGCAGTTGATTATTCACATTGGCCAGTTCCAGCTCACATTAGTCTTGGACAGCTCATTTGTTTCCAGTTGCTTTTCTCCTTTGAGTTCATGGCTTTCCTGCTACAAATGTGCAGTCCGTGCCTTTGGTATGGTTAAGGGATATTCATTGAGGGGTCCCCAAACACTCTCTTCGGTCTTCCTGCATTGCATTCATCATGCTCTTCTATAGCTGTCTGGCGGAGCTCATCTCTGGTGTGGTTAACTAGCCTAAAGCTAATGATACACAGGGCAACTTTTTAGGCAATGTCGCTGGGCAGTGTTCCTCATTTTTGTGGTTCTGGCATATTCCCATTTATATTGAGCAACCATTTATTTTCTGGAGAACTTAAGTCATCAGGCAAGTCGTCATGATAATCCAATCAGAATAAATGGAACTGGTTATGTGGTTGCCCAGGAACATTGCTCAAAAGTCATCACCTTAACTGTTTGAACTAATCAAGAGCATTACAATTACAGTGGGTTTAGAGCAAGTGTGCATGGTAGAGGATCAGGAGGAATTGAGAATTGATCAGGTAGGAGGCAATTCAGCCCTGATGGGGCCATAAACTGGATTTTTAAAATCAATGGCTGATTTTTCTCAAGGTCCCAGAGCAAAATAAGCAAGAGTACTGTGCGCGTTAAGTCTGGCAATGACCTTTTCTTCACTGCTACAGCAACCCACCCACAGCCTTCTGATCTGGCACGTTGGCAGTCTAGCGAGAAGGGGGTGAGGTTGGCACAGGTGAGGTTCACATCCACCGAAGACAGACTGACTCCTGGGAGATTGGACTGTCCACTGTGGATGATGTCAGTGTATGTGAACTCCCATTCTGATATTGAACCATAGCTTAGAAGGGAAGGGAAGGGGGGGGGGTGTCTGAGTTCCTCAGATGCCAAGTATAGCACTGCATGTGTAAGTCTGCCAGCAGCAGTATGATGAGTGATGCTGTGACTGTTGAGCTGATTCATGGAATCTCATTGTGACGTGCTGCAAGCAAACGTTTTTAAAGGCACAGCCTTGGTGCCACTGATAGATTCAGGGCAGATGATGTCTGCTCAGCAGTACACGGTTGCTGCGCATTCTGAGTTCTGCATGAAATGCCAACTTCAAGAACTGCGTCGACATCCTTGACAATATTTTTTTCTCTGGCTTGTCATGCATAAAGGTACTTTAAAATGGGGCTGATATTGATATCGGTGTAAGAGTGTGTGTCGGTGTGTGTGTGTCCATTAAGAAAACTCTCTCCAATTTAGTTAGACCACCAAGGGTGATCTTGGAGTACAGATGACCTTAGATCACAGGCCAGTGGAGTGTGATCCTGACCTGTAGGAGAGGCGGTCACAGATGCCTCCCACTGTACTTTATCTGATAGTATCTTGACTGGAACTAATCTGCCAGGTCCATTCCACAAAGCCCCCCCCCCCCTCCAACTGTCCATTCTCCACAGCCCACACCTACTTTGTCCAGCACTGGTAAAGGCACCATCCTTCAAGTGTCACATGGAAACAATGATTTGGAATGTGTTGGTTGTCCTTACATGCCTTGTGTTTGTGTGTGTGTGTGAGCGAGTGAGCGAGCGATGGATTGAGTGAGTGTGGACATAGTGTGTGTGTGTCTGTACCATATGTATGTTTGTGAGATGTGTGGTGTTGGAAGGGGATGGTGTTTGTCATCACTGAGTAATGGAACAGTGGACGTGCTGGGTGGACGACTAATAGACTTGGGGGTAGGGGGTGGTGGAGGGGGGGGGGCAGAGCGTGTGTTGCTGAGAGGATGGGGTGATGGCAGACTCCCGGCTCACACTTGGGTGGAGATGTGACACGTCCCAGGAATGACTCATGCGGTGCTAGGGTCGATCCCTTCTATGCTGAATCAACCCCCCCACCCCCCCTTCCGTGACCGGCGTTATTGTTGCTGTGGTAATTAATGATTATTAGTCCTGTAATAGACCTCAGCCCTGACAAGAGCCACACAGCAGATCTGTCATAGTAGCCATGAGCTCATGCTGGCCACGCTGCACTTTCTCATCTGGGATATGGGTCTTCCAGCTCAGCTGTTAAACCCTATAGAAATACTCCCCACATTCATCATCAGAGGACAGGGAGGGGGTGGGGGGTGGGGTAGGGAAAAGGGGGAAACAAGATGGAAAGACCAATAGGAGATCGACAGGGGTAAAGAGAAATTAAGTTTGCATTAGGACAAATTAGAGAGAGAGAGAGGGAGAGGGAGAGGGACAGCTTGGGACTCTTCAGAACTCTGTCAGCCTTGGTTCAGTGCTGTTTAAGAAACCTTGACAGAAATACTGTAAGCTGACACACGGTGAGCCTCTCTCACCACATGAGTTATGGGAGAAAGTGCTGATTGCAGTGACTGCAGGACCTGTGTGCGTGTGTGTGCGTGCGCGCTGTTAGTGAAGCACATGCTGGGCTGTCTGTGGGAGGCTATCTGACAGCTCGGAGATTAGGCCACAGAATTAAGAAGAATTCAGCGAGAGAGAAAGAGAGAAAACAAACAGATGACGCAAGCAACATTTGTGAATTAAACGCAACCTTTTTCTGATGTCATCCTACGGTTGCTGAGTGACATTCGAATGAGTTGACTGTCATATTCAAATTTGCAGTGGTTGACCGTCAACTCATTCGAATGTCACTCAGCAACTGTAGGATGACATCAGAAAAATGTGCAGTGGACATTTTTTTCCAGAGCTGTATATACAGTAAATGTTAAATACCATTTTAAGACACAAAGCTGAAAAGAAATTGAAGGAGGACACCTGGAGCTTCTCCTTTGCTTCAGAATGAGTCGTGCCTTTTAAAGTTGCTCTGGCGAACGCCCGACGCAGACAATTGAGATTTAAGCACGAGATCAAAGCGGCCCGTCGTTACTCTTGTCACAGGCTGGTGGGAGGCAAGCGGCGGGCGTTTTACGCTCGTCACGGGTTGAACGGCGCCTTTGAAGAGTGGGTGACACACGGAAGCCTTTCCCCCCCCTCTCCTTGGTAAGTAAGCCGTCGGAAGTGAGCGCGTGCAGTCGTCACCAAGGAGTCGTGGATGGGATTGATCCCTTTACAAGATTTTGAGGCGGATGGGGAAAGGATGTAATCAGTCATGCTGTGATATTTGTGTAGTTTTGTTATTGTTTTCTTTTGTGTTCCATTTGGCTTTGTTTCCATTTTCAATCAGGCCTGAATATGATAATAAAATATCATGCCAAAACAGAAGCGTAATTATGGCTGTTGTGTGTGTGTGTGTGTGTGTGTATGTGTGTGGGACATGGCATGGCATTTTTTTGTTGGGTCGGTGTGGAGGGAGGTGTTTAATTAAGTGAAGTGCATGGCCAACATCAGAGGGCCCAGCCTTCATCTGGATGGTGTTCATGTTGAGAGGCGCTCTCACATGACGAAAGCCCAGGCTGCACGAAACGCTGACCCAGTGCTTGTACCCTTTTGAAGCGCCTGGTTGATTGACGCTTGAAAAGCGCCTCTCTTGCTCCCTTCCCTCCCTCCATCTCTCTTTCTCTCTCTCTCTCTGTCTCTCTCCCTCTACCTCCATCTCTCCCATTGCCTTTGCTTGACAGGAGCAGGAGCATGCTCTGACATGCAGAGTACATGCTCAAAAGCTTTTGATGAGACTTGTGTAAGGATCTGTGCTCATGATGATGGATCAGCTTCACCAGGGAATTCGGCATGTTCAAACATCCGAGGAGGGGCAAGAAAACAGCAGCCGTAGTCTGGTCATGGCTCCTACTCACAGAGAATCCCATAGAGGTTATATGTATGCATAAACGTAGCCTAATTACACTTAGCAGTTAGCCTAGCGTTAGATCCTCTGGATGAAAAACATAATAAATGAGGAGGAAAAGGTGGATGAAGGACACAGAAGAGGTCTAGAATGAGACTAATTAGTTCTCTCATTAGTAATGTGTCATGCATAGATGGTGTTTTGAGTTGGGTCATGGAGGTTTCAGTTTAGCAGTTTAGCACACACCGTAGCGAAGCACACAGAAGAATGTTTATGAGAATCTAGCACTCATCCCACTACCGTGACTGGCAGTACCTCAGGTGAAATGACCAGAAGCTGAAGGGTGAGCGTGATCTAACACCAGTCCAGTGCCATTGTGACTAGCCTGTGATTAGTGAGGCAGAGAGGAGAAATACAAGAGCCGTCTCTGAAGAAACGCCGCATATGACAGATTCACTTCGCCTGGAAAAATGACAGCCGCCAATTCCGAGCCATTAGAACTTGGCTCAGGGGTGAGGTGGATTAATGACCTCAGCCAGTGTCTCTGTTGCGCTAATCTGGACACATCTATCAACGTTAGCTTCCAGCCTGTGATTATTAAACATCAGAAGGGCACATGCTACATAGACAGTAAAAGATATGGACAGTGTCATCACATAGACGCGCAGTCGAGACGGGTGAAGCAAATTTCAACCGTTTTCTATTGGTCGACGAGGCTTTCTGCGCAGGCTCAGGGGACGTAGATGCAACGTAGGCACGTAGTCTGACTCGTGTAACTCTTGTGATAGCTGCACCAAGAGATTGTAGCCCCTTACTTCATTACCACCACATCTACATTTACTTTTCTTAAATGTCCTAGTTGTTCGTAGATAAATGTATGAGTAAGTATAAGTATATATACTCTTTTGATCCCGTGAGGAAAATTTTGAAAAATTTGGAAATGTGATTTCATATAAACAGCACTTGCCACATTCATAGCCTACTGTCAATCGATCAAAACTTTGCTGAAATGTGGTCCGATGCTTTCGTTCTCATCCAGAGAATACGGTTATTTTGCTCCTGAGGGACGCTTTAACCCTCTCTGGTCACATGCTAATTACGTGAATTATGTCATGTTAACATTGTTTTCACAAAAAAGTTTATTACTCAGCCGGTAAGTCAGTTACGAGGTTATGACGCCAATCACACAATGTTGTATTTCTCTGGAAATATAAAAGGTTCATTTAAAGGCTTAACGCTTCAGCTGTAAGATTATTTGATGTCAAAGTGTTGCCAAATTGAATGGGGTTCAATGGAATGGCTAGGTGGAACTGGTCTCCTATTTAGCCTCAGATCCGCCATAGTGTCTACGCTCTCCGAACGTTCGCCTGCCCCCTTGACATGCTAGTGCTAGGTTCAGGTCTAGTTAGCACTGGTTGTTAGCTTTATCAGTTAATGTACATGGCTGGTGAAGCAATGCTAACACCGAGGGAGCGCTGTGGACATGTTGAGAGGTGTTTTGTGGCCAGTTTAACGGTTGGGAGGTTTTAGTGGAGGCCTTAGTGTGTCATTGCTGATAGTGAGTGTGTGAGTGACTGAGTGAGTGTGTGGAGTGTCATCGGTTGGCAGGAGGTTGCTTGGCTTGTGTGCCATCCATCCTGCCTGAGGTCATTTTCCTGGAGGACTGGGACTGGGAGTGGCACACTGTTTGAGAGAAATGTTGACAGAGAACTCATTGACCTCCAGCATCCCCATCCCCCCACACACACACACACACACACACACACACACACTAACTTGGCTGAATGGAGTGACAGACAGTTGTAGTGTGGTGGTCTGTCAGTGTCAATACATAACACACACACACACACACACACACACACAGCCACAATAATGAGGCCTGAAAAGATCACGTCAAACACGTCAACACACAAAATAACAAAGTAATATTGAACAGCGGTGTGCACAGTGTTGTGAAGGTCAGTTTTTCTGTCACAATAGAGCAATTGCAAACACCCTCAGGACTACACACACAGTAGAAGAGTGAGGTAGATGCAGACCAATGAGGCAGTCTGGCAAAGAGCATACATTTAAAATGCCTAACCCTTAACCCCATCCACACCCATATACAGTATATACACATATACAGTCAAGGTAACATGGAAGAGCAGTCAATATTTTGAGAGTGGGGCACCCTGTCAACATTGACATACACATTCACAAGCACAGTTCACATAGGTACACAGTACACATGCACACACACACACACACAGAGTGCTGTGGAGCGGCCTGTCAAAACACCAGTGCCTGCTTGTCATCAGAGCAGTGCCTTGAGGGACAGCTGCTGATATTTAATCAAGACTCCTCCTGCAGCCCTCTGGCTCTGGAGAAAAGCCTGCACACAACCCTCCCAGTAGTGTGTGTGTGTGTGTGTCTGAGTGTCTGACAGTCTTTCTGTGTACATGTGTGCATCTGTTGTGTGCTCACTTGCTTGCGTCTGAGAAGAACCTGTACAAAAATGTTGGCAACAGCATGTGAACGTCAGGAGGAAGTCTGGTCTGACTGAAACAGGAAACAGAAAGAGTGAGTGAGAGAGGAGAGAGACAGCGCTCTGCCCTCACCAATAATGAAAGGGCAAGCTAGCAAAAGACAAGGAAGGGAGAAGGCCAATGTCCCTTCATTTTTCTGTTAGTGTGGAATAATTAATGTGCTAGAAGAAGAAACCAGAGAGGAGCAGACAAAGAGAGAGAGAGAGAGAGAGAGAGAGAGAGAGAGAGAGAGAGAGAGAGAGAGAGAGAGAGAGAGAGAGAGAGAGAGAGAGAGAGAGAGAGAGAGAGAGAGAGAGAGAGAGAGAGAGAGAGAGAGAGAGAGAGAGAGAAAGAGTGAGAGGAGAGAGAGATAGTGAAAGCCAGCAGCCAGGGCTCCGGATTGAAGGTGTCTTTGTTTCTCTGCGTGAGGCGGGTCGCTTGCCAGGCTAATTGATTTGCCTCATCAAGAGCTGTGTCAGCCGTGCAGTTTTGTGCCTGCTGACGGTCTCTGGGCCGCAGCCCATTTCGCATGCCAGTCATGCCAACGAGGCCTTGATCCTCTCTGCACCAATATCAACAACACACACACTCTTTCTCATACACACAGACACACACATACACACAGACATAAGTACACAGACAGACACACACAGACACGAACACACTCTTCACCAAAACTTACATCACCTCAAGACCTCAAACTCACTAAAACTCCGTACTCTTAATAATATTTATTTGCAGCTTTCTAATGATATGATTTTTGGACTTCTTCTTTTACTCCTGTTTCTTCTTTCTCTCTTGTGTTTTTCGTCTTCTACAACTCCCTCACTGAACTGCAACCACAGCCTTTCCTCCCTAGGAAGCCAGGTTTGCCTGTGTCTTCCGATTTCTAAGGCCAGGGAGTTTTCACTTAATCTATTTGATGTTAGTAATTTTCTTTGTCTGTACTCTGTAATTTCCTTTAAATAAGATGCAAATTCATAATTGGTTTTGACATTTTAATTTCACTGTGTTTTAGTTTTAGTTTCCAGCAAAGATTCTAGAGCGTAGCGTTTCCAGTAGAGGGGATTGGTAGGTAAGCAGACTGTATTGATGAACTGAAGCACTTGTCGGTCCAGGCAGAAGGATGGAGAGATGTTGGAGCATGTTCTTGTCTTTTCCTGGAAGTAGAGAGGTTACTCAGGGACAATCTTTACACACCCGCCCCTCCTTCTCAACTTTCTCTTTCTCCCCCCCTCTCCCTCTCCCTCCCTCTCTCTCTCTCTGTCTCTCTCTCTCTCTCAGTCTCCACTCTCAGTCTCCTAACACATTTCCTCTCCCATATCCTCTCTCACCTCGCTGACACTTTGCTCATGCTCACACTCTCTCTATCTAGATTTCTCTGCACACACACACACACACACACATACACTTTCAGACATTCTAACACACACACTCTCTCCTTTTTTTTCTTGCCTCAACACCTATCACATCCTCTCATTCCTTTGCCAAACACCTCTCCCTCATTTGCTCACTCTCTGACGTGTGTGTGTGTATGTGTGTGTGTGTGTGTGTGTGTTTATGTGTTTATGACATACTTTTCCTTGGGAATTTGGATTTCATTAAATTTATTGAGCTAGATGGATTGTGCTGTCAGGAGCTGGCACTCTGCCGTAACTCCTTTTTCCTTCCTCCTCAGCAAATTAACACCTCTGCCCTCACCTGCCTACCTGTCTGTGTGTGTGTGTGTGTGTGTGTGTGTTTGGCATGTTTGTGGGCCAGTTTGAGTCTTGAGTCAGCGCTTGCATTTATTTTCTCCTCTACTCCCCTGCTCATCTTACTTATTTCGGACACCACACACACACACACACACACACACACACACACACACACACACACACCTATTCCCAGAAACCAGAACTTACAAACAATGAAATGTACACCTGCACTGTAACACTTACATTCTGGCAGGAGCTTTGACAGCTTTTGTCAGCCTCTTGTCACTTAAGCAATAAACTCCAAACCCACCAAATGCGCCCGGTTTCATCCATCATGCCGACACGGCGCTGGGCCCTGCTTCCTAACTTGCGCTCCCTGCTTGGTAATGCCACGGTGGGAGGGGGCCCGCATCAGCTGGTGTCTGGGACTGACTGTGGTGGGGAGAAAAGGGGGATGTCAGGACTCCTGGGCGGCTCTGCCTGCCTTCTGTCGGAGGCCCAGCTGGAGGCTGTGGCTGGAAGCGACTGCCTCGGTGGTGAAGGTGCCCACGTGAATTATTCAGAGGGTGGAGTGAGCACAGACAGGTACAAGGTGGACTTGGTTAGCGCCGTGTGTGGAGTGAACACATCAACCAGGTGAGAACGAAGCAGGCTGGTTACCCTGTGACTGCAGCTCAGTGAAGCTTTAAACAAAGGTGCATATGCATACACAACACACACACACACACACACACACACACACACACACACACATAACAAAACATATTCAAACTTAAGGTCAGATACTGTATGCACATGTACACACAAACAGTAAATTAGAGAGTGATATTCTCTACACCAAATGATATACACATCCATTCACCCAGACCACAGGCAGGACTAGAGGAGCCTCCCCAGGTCCTCTCCCCTACGAGCCCATCATTAACTCCTCCAGGCCACTACCTCATCCTCCTCCAACTAGACACTGGTGGCCTGACTTAATTAATGCTTATCTTGGAGCTAAGTCGACCTTTAGCCACAGGCTAGCTATGGGTCTTAAGCTGTTTGTAGAGACCCGGTGTGGTCAATCAGGGCCACATTCACCAGATTGGCCTGAAGTTCAAGCAACATAAAAAATGACTGTTTTTTTGTCTTTTTTCCTTTGTCTTTTTTTTGGTGGGAGTGCATGGGCTGTGATGGATGTCCTTAGGTTTGTTTACTCGTGATAAAGAATAAATCAAAGTGAGCTCAGCTCGTATTGGATATCTTTTGATGATGTGTTTGGTCTTCTCGTCTAGGGGAGCCTATGAATAGATTCGCCTCTGACAGCAAGTTACTCAATC
>NC_063203.1:13943002-13958002 GCF_017589495.1 Alosa alosa | reverse complement strand
AGCCGAATACATCCAGGACCCTATGATCTTCCCCCCTCACACATCCTGCCCCTGTCCCAAGCACCAAGCCTGGGCCCACTCTTTAAATACCCCTCCATCAAATATTCACTGCACTGGCAGCCTAAACAGGAGACAGGAACTTAATGGCGCTGTGTTCTCCTCGACTAATCGCCAACGCTGCGTGGTTAAAGCGAACGAGAGTGAAGCGTACGGCTGTGAAGGCTCGGAAAGGGTGACCCGTAGGGGGACTCTGATTAAGGGATTTAATATGGGACATGCGTGTGTTACACACTTTAGAAGATGGAAACATGGCTGTGTACAACCATTAAGGACTGAAGTCTCATCATGAGTACATTCTAGATTTCTGTTCGTGGTGCCTTCTTTGTTGTTCAATGGAAATCTTTGTAGGCTACTCAAATTATCATTTTTTTAAAGTTCATTGTATAACTTCCCCTCAAAAATCTAAAATTGAATCTGTTTTCTTTGACTGTTAAAATAAAGCATGCACACACTCACACACACACACACACGCACACACACAGAGACACAGTGTAACAGACATAGCAGCAGCCTCAGCTAGGGTGTAGGGTGTTGGCCCCCTTTGCTGGCTAGTGATTTGGATTACCTCATGTGGGGAATCACCAGCTGACATGTTTGATTCCTTAACCACCATTTGTGTCATCTACTCATCTCGTTAATCCTGGACACTAATGAGAAACAGTTCAGATTTATGTGAAGAAATGAGCTCCGGTGTCTGGTATCTGTGACTCGCACAATTCTCTCTTCCAAGCCAGCTGTTCTGGCATTTGGATGTACAGTAGAATGGATATATTTTACAGTACTCAGAGCAGTTGGGCCAGTTGAATTTATAGCAGCTCTCTTTCTCTTTCTCTCTCTCTCTCTCTCTCTCTCTCTCTCTCTGTGTGTGTGTTTGTGTGTGTGTGTGTGTGTGTGTGTGTGTGTGTGTTTGTGTCTGTGTCACATACTCAGAATACTTTTTAAATACAAAACAAAAGTTCCTGGACAGAGCATTGATTGCAGGGCCAACTCCACTGCATAGATGTGGAGTTTGGATCACATTTGCCCTGTGGGCGCCTTCGTCCACATTGATCTAATGGTGCACTGGAGAGGTCAGACTTCCTTTATTACCACAAGCGCTTTTGCCCCGTGGGCTAATACTTACCCCTCTGATAATTCTAAATATTGACGGCTCTGGCCAAATCCATTTAAACGTTATGTTAAAATTTCAGCCAGTATGGATTAGCGCGCCCCTCGAAAGTTTGTCGTGGTCCAAGCGGAAGCGCGTCAGAGAGAGAGAGGAGCCGAAAGTGCACGGTAGAGCGAAAAAGGCGGCCGTGTCCTGGCTTCGTGTCCCAGCGCGGTGTTGTTCTCGCTAACTGAGGCGCGTTGACCTCATTGTTATTTTAGCGGGCTGAATAAATATTAAACACCTTTTTGCTGAAAGGCCACTCCGCCACCTGAACCAGACGAGGGGTCAGTGGAGAGTGTACGGGAGACGGTAATGGCGTCTGACAGCACGACTCTGCTCGTTTGTCTTACTGAGAGGCACAGAGAGGAGAGGCGAGGCAGGCTGGCTGGGCAAGGGTTTACTGGTGGGAAAAGGGAGGCATTTATTTCCATGGGCCTCCACCGTAGTGCTAATATAGGCACTCTGTGAAAATTTGACATGGAATCCCAGTTCTCATATCCCAGTCTCTCCACTTTATTCCTTCTCTCTCTAGCTGTCTCTCTCTCTCTCTCTCAATTTTTTTCTTTTCACTTACCTTCTCTTGCTCTTGTAGGTTTTTTATATTTTACATTTTTTTATTTCTCTCTTTTATCTTTCATTGGCTTTTTCTTTCTTTCTTTCTTCCTTTCTTTCTCTCTCTCTCTCTGGCTCTCGCTCTCTCTTTCTCTCTCTCTCTCGCGCTACCCTTATCTCTCTATGTCATACCCACCACCCCTCCATCTCCAGCTCTGTGTCTGTCTGCGAGTAGATCCCTTCCTAAAGCACACTGACCTCACATATTCCCTCTCCCCTGAACTGGAACACATCTGCTGCGAAACAATTACTGCCTCTCTCTCCCCTTCCCCTGTCCTCTCTTCCCCTCTCCTGTCCTCTCTCCCCCTCTTCTGCCCTCTCTTCCTCTCCTCCCTGTTTTCATCCCCGCTCTCGGTTATTTTCCCTCTTCCCCTGCCGCTGACAGATCATCACCGAACAAATTAATTGACGACATGAAGTGAATCTCCCTAGCGAGGCTTCGGAAGATGTTTTCACGATGGCGCTCATCTGGAGAACAAAAGGGAGAAGGAGCAGAGGAGCGGACGCTTGGGTCGAGTCCGCCCTGTCGTGCCCCAGCACCGGCAGCGGCGATTGTGGTGACGGCAGTGGTGCCCACCCTTGTCATTGATGTGGTGGGTACTGCGGCGGGCAGCTGGCCAGCACATGCAGCGCAGGCTTTGTCACTGGCCCAGGCTGCAGAGCAGGTGTGGGTGACGGCACGTTAGTTATTATGTGATTGGCTTCAGACGTCAGACGTCTTGTTATGCATGGACTGTGCTTCATTACGGATGCCAAGCGGCTCATTTATTGTGGCCTCGTTGTTTTAACTGGCCTCTCCTAGTATGAATGGGTTTAATCTAGCCACAGAGGAGGAAAATATTTTAATGAAGCCAGTATAAATTTGAAGGAAGGGTTGAGGAAATGGGTGGGTGGGGGTGGGGTGGTTGTAGATAATGAAGGACTGACAAGTATTTGGATGGAGCAGCTAATGGAAATGCTTATAAAGCTAATAGAGATGGGATTATGAAGTGGAACTGGAACTTCAGAGCACAGTGACAAGCTTTGGGGCTGTGTGTGGGTGTGTATGTGTGTGTGTGTGTGTCTGTGGTTTAAGGAAATACCGCAACAGCACAGGGATCTAATCTTCACACCAGTCTCCTCCTTATGCTGTGCTGAATGAATGAATGAATGAATGAATGAATGAATGAATATAGATTAGCTTTACAGAGAGACAATTGGAGACAGTCTCACTCTCTCTCTCTCTCTCTCTCTCTCTCTCTCTCTCTCTCTCTCTCTCTCTCTCTCTCTCTCTCTCTCTCTCTCTCTCTCTCTCTCTCTCTCTCTCTCTCTCTCTCTCTCTCTCTCTCTCTCTCTCTCTCTCTCTCTCTCTCTCTCTCTCTCTCTCTCTCTCTCTCTCTCTCTCTCTCTCTCTCTCTCTCTCTCTCTCTCTCTCTCTCTCTCTCTCTCTCTCTCTCTCTCTCTCTCTCTCTCTCTCTCTCTCTCTCTCTCTCTCTCTCTCTCTCTCTCTCTCTCTCTCTCTCTCTCTCTCTCTCTCTCTCTCTCTCTCTCTCTCTCTCTCTCTCTCTCTCTCTCTCTCTCTCTCTCTCTCTCTCTCTCTCTCTCTCTCTCTCTCTCTCTCTCTCTCTCTCTCTCTCTCTCTCTCTCTCTCTCTCTCTCTCTCTCTCTCTCTCTCTCTCTCTCTCTCTCTCTCTCTCTCTCTCTCTCTCTCTCTCTCTCTCTCTCTCTCTCTCTCCTCCTTATGCTGTGCTGAATGAATGAATGAATGAATATAGATTAGCTTTACAGAGAGACAATTGGATGGCCTTGATGGATTGACAGATAAACAGGCAGATGTATTGACGGATGAGCGGATGTGTAGATGGATGCGGAGGCAGAAATGGATGGAAACGTATAGACGAATACATGGATGGATGGATGGATGGATAGATGGATGGATGGATGGATGGACAGATGTGTGGACTGGATATGTGGTTGTCCTAGTCGGTTGGCATAAGATGAGGGTCAGATATGTTTCAGAATCGGTCTCTATGATGGAGATTCTAGCTGACCTCACAATCCTACTGCACGCCACTCTGAGCCTCTTGCATGCTCTCACACTGAGGCCCTGCTCTCCAAGCTTGGTATACTCTATAGATGATGACTGGGGGGAGTGTGTGTGTCTGTGTGTGTGTCTAGGATATGGTTCAGTGGATCGGACTGGTGCAGTGCATTGTGGGTAGCCTAGCCGTGCCCCATTACTCTCACAGAGGAGGTGTCTGGTGGAGGCGGGACCGCCAACTGGCCCAGCTGATGGAGTGCCCCAGGACCGCACAGAAACACCGAGAACTCCTCTATACTGACACTATACAGACACACTATACTGACTACATATCCGTCCATACATGCATCACTCTTTCAATCTATTCTACAGTATATGTTCACACATAGTTCCATACATCTATCTATGTATCTATCTGCCCTTCCTTCTGTCTTTTCCTTTGTTATTCTTTATGTCCTATTTGTCAGTCTCTCCATCCATCAGGTTTGTCAAAGTTGTCGCACCTGACTGGGCCGTCTGTATTTCTGTCTGTATGTTATGTATACAGTCTGTTGAGTTACATATGTATGTTATGTTTCTGCCTGTCTTCTCTCATCTCTCTCCTCTATCTCCACCTTTGGTGTAGTCAGGATTTGTTTATACCGGTACATCTGCTAGTTTGTCTCCATCTGTTTACCTTTCTGTCTCTTCATATCGCTCTCTCTCTCCGTCTCTCTCTCTCTCTCTCTCTCACGCTCTCTTCTGTCACTCGGAGGTTGCTTGAGGAATGGTCTGGCGGACAGACCCCTCCAAACATAGCAGCACTGAAACATCTGTGTTGTGTGGGGTGGGCTGGATGTTAACATCATCCACTCCCCTCCTCCTTGAGCCTCCAGGGGAGGTGAGGGGGGAACACGCGAAGTGAAGTGAAAAGAGAGAGAAGAGTTTCAGTCCCCCTGATACATTAGACATGTTCCCTTTTTTCTGTGGGTCCAAACATGATGCAGCATGATGTTTGGAAACGACTTGTTACTTACGTTCTTGCAAAAGAACACGGGGAAGAATGACCGGAGGGCCAGTGTGGCCACAGTAGAACATGAGCTCAGCTCCGACTGACAGGACACAGCAGGGAACACAGACGGACATACACACACACACTCACACACACACACACACACACACACACACACACACACACACACACACACACACACACACACACACACACACACACACACACACACACACACACACACATATATCTCACACATACACTCACACATCTCTCTCTCTCTCTCACACACACACACTCAGACATCTCACACACACACTCACACATCTATCTCTCTCTCTCTCACACACACACACACACACACACACACACACACACACACACACACACACACACACACACATATACACACACACACATATATATCTCACACATACACTCACACATCTCTCTCTCTCTCACACACACACACACTCAGACATCTCACACACACACTCACACATCTATCTCTCTCTCTCTCTCTCTCACACACACACACTCACACACACTCACACTCACACACACACACACACACTCACATCTCACACACACACACACACACACATATATCTCACACATACACTCACACATCTCTCTCTCTCTCACACACACACACACTCAGACATCTCACACACACACTCACACATCTATCTCTCTCTCTCTCTCTCTCTCTCTCTCACACACACACACTCACATCTCACACACACACTCACACACACACACACACTCACATCTCACACACACACACACACACACATCTCACACACACACTCACACATCTATCTCTCACACATATATCTCACACATACACACATATCTCTCACACACACACATCTCACACACACACACTCACACATCTCTCTCTCTCTCTCTCACTCACTCACTCACTCACTCACTCACTCACACACACACACACACACACACACACTCACACACACTCATACCCACACATATCACACACATGAAACTGTTTCCACATAAAGAACCTTTTGCTGACAGAATGAGTTCTTCTCTGCTGAAAACAGGACAATAACTCTGTGACTGCAAAGGGATCTCACACCCATTGCCAGGCTGTTTTGAGAGGTGCTTTTTATGGTGAGAATGGCTTTCCAGAGGGTTTAGCACCAGATCCATCATCATCTGTCATAACTCAGACTTTGGGCCGGCTCAAAAACCCCACCGCAGGTTTACACAGCCCGACCACAGCCACCCCCCACACACACACACTCCCACTCCCCCAAACAGCTTCTTGGCCTCGGCCGCTGTTACCGTATCTTTCACAATTAGCTCATTGCACTACAATGCCAGTGCCTGCACTAGAATAGTTGTGGTTTCCCATACTGTGGTTTCTAATGTTCCCTCCCCTCACCTCCCCTCCCCTCTCACCTCCCTGGTCAAGTCCACTTCACCCAGCCAAGGTGACCTCGTGCTCGGAATTCTCCCCTTCCTGCCAGCTCGCTCCGAGGGGAGGGACGGCGCTTTCAGTTTTTATTAGTAATTGGTGTCGCATGTCAGTCCATTATGCGAGGTGCCGAGAGAGAGAGAGAGAGAGAGAGAGAGAGAGAGCGCCCTTAAGCGGGAGTTTAATGAACCCAGGTTACACTCGACAAGCATCTGATGTGTTATGAGAGGGATTGCGGACTTTTCTCCCGAGCTGCGCCGTGCTCTGTAGATAGGGGTAAAAGTGCGGTGTGATGCATTGATCTAGTGTCTCATTAAGATTTACTTGCCTCTTTCGTCGTTGAGGGGAGCTGATGGAAGGCTTGAGTGTCATTACGTGGTGCAGATGAGGACTCTGTTTTAGCACTGATGTTCAGTTACAGTGCAGCGAGAGCGTTAGGCAGGCACTGCTGAGAGTTGATTTTGGTGCAAGACAGACGGCGTCATGTGTCAGCTTTGGTTGTTCCCTGAGGAGCCACAGGGGGTGCTAAAGTGCAGCAGGGGCCACAGTTCACCCTGGGAAGTTCTCTCTCTCTTTCCCTCACACACACTCTCTCTTGTGCCATCATCTGACCGCTTGACTGACAGCTGTCAGCAGTTGTGCTCCATGTGATGAAAGGGGAACTGTTGTTCGCCTGTGACACCGCCTGCTGCTAATCCTGGCTGACTGGCAGGTGCTTTGATGCATTCAGGGCTGTGATCGCTGCCAAACAAAGGCCCTTTGTTCATGGCACTGTTGGGTCCCATCTGATTGTTCTTGACCCTGCCTGTATCAGGTAATTAGACATAATTAAGTGACTTTATTCGGCTGTGTGCTGTGTTATGTGAAGCCTGCTTCAATTGTAATTCTGTTCCGTTGGCATGACAGAAATGGATTGCTTTGAGGCAGATTGCAGATTGTTGAAGCAGGGTCATCATTTAGAGTTTAGCCTCCGATCCCAGCCTCGGAAGAAGGAAAAAAATTCTATGACACGCCTGTAATGACATTGCAGTATTAGTGTCTGCAGAACAGCCACTATATATGTAAATGTTTTTAGCTGGGCTGAAATTAGCCATTCCTCACATCGTCGCATTTCACTTCACACTTTGTGACCCTTTTTTAAGACCGTGGTCTCTCCTTGGGACAGACATGGTTGATACAGAAACCATTGTTGCATCAGTGTTGGCAACTGGGCAGAGGTGTGTTTGAGGTGCTAAGATGGGCGATTCTGTCCAGCTGTGTGCCGCGAACACTTAAATGACCTTGCGACGCACGCACCGGCAGCCTACTTCCAGAAAAGCTCACGGCCGCCTGCCTTGCCTGCGTAGCGTAGCGCAGTTGCGATCCTCAGAGGCAGAAGGGCTTCAAAGCGCGGGGAGTTAAAAGAGATTTTTAGAGCAGGCTCTGTCTATCAGAGATCAGAGAGCCCAAACCCCAGCGTAGTGCCTGGTCACTCGGGATGGAACGTGGCAGACGGAACGCTGGCAGGGTTAAAAGGGTACATCAGGTTCCACTGGAGGTGCCAGCTCAAAGTCACCTGTACAGTGTAACATTCTCAGCTCTATTTTAAGTGTTAAAAGAATGCCTCCATGTGATGTTTATTTGTGAGTGTTTCTCCATTACCTCCCAATTGGAAAAAAATATTTAAAATGTAACCATTTCGTCCAAGCTCTCATTGTGCAGGTCTATTAATGTAGTTGGTCCAAAACCTATATGGAAGTGCCACCCGCCAGGACTAGCTCTGCATGTGCATGAACATCTGTGTGTGTATGTTTGTTTGTTAAAAGAGAGAGAGAGATGCCATGCAACCATACAAACATGCTCTTGAATCAGTTCCATATATGGATGATGTTGTGTTTGGGGGCTTGGGGAATGTAAAATAAATAGCTTGTGTAACAAACGTGTCGGCAAGCTTAGGTTCGATATTTCTCTCAATTAGGCTAAGAATAAGCATGAAACACATCACTCCGGCCTCTGACATCTACCCAGCATGCAAAGCGCCAGGCAGACTCTCAAGTGGGGGTGTGGAGCATGATGAACAAATGTTTGGCGGAAGGGCAAACAAACTCAGACACACAGGCCTTCAGAAGAAACACACACACAGCTCTGGTCAATATCACAGACACACTCCCTCAGTCGTGACCGGTTCAGGGCCAAACTCGTTTTCTTTGGCACCATTCACAAACTCGTACACCCCATCAAATTCCCTTTGACGTCTATGCCGTGGTAAAGCCACGCATGTTTTGGTGATTTTTATGGTCAGTCTCTACACTTGGAGAAATTGCTACAATCTGTAGGATTTCTTTATGTTATTTTGTTCAATCAAGCATGGAGCAAACATTCTGTGTAATATAATGTTGCTAACATATTGGAGCACGGGAGGCAGAACGATAATATGTGTGACTTAATTTTCCCTCCACTGATTGTGTTATTTGAACATTATTTAAGTGTATTCTAAATGTTTGCATACGCTTAATTTGCCTGAGCCTGCTGTCATTATGTTTGTGTTGTCCTCTTTTGTCTTTTCTCCTTTTGTTATATGTGTGTATGTTTGTGTGTGTCTGTGTGTGTGTGTGTGTGTCTGTATGTGTGTTTGTCTCTGTGTGTGCATATGCATGTCTTGTGTCCCACCTCCGACGAGCAAACACACTAACTTCTACAAGTTGTGACCACTAACAGACAGCAATCACCTCACAGACTTGTACCGGGCGGAGGAGAGCCTCAACGTGACAGGCAGCGGGCACCTGCACAGCCCGCGATACCCCAGTGCCTACCCCCGCAACCTGCTCCTCACCTGGAGGCTGCACTCGCCCGCAGACACACGCATCCTGCTGGAGTTCAACAGCCACTTCGGCCTGGAGGAGTCCGAGAACGACGTCTGCAAGTACGTACAAGGGGGTGGGGTGGGCGAGTTCTTGAGGTGTGTGTATGTGATTGGGGGGGGGTGTAGGGTTGTAGGCTGGGGCTGGAGGGGAGATGGTGCAGAATAAAGATGGATGAGATAAAGATGGATGAGGGAAATGAGAGGAATGAGGGGGTTTAAAGAGCTCTTGTGAAAAAGCAGAAGCGGACGCCATAAAAGATGTGTAAAGGGCTACAGAGAGTAATAAGAGAGGATTCCGAAGAATTCATCCAGCATTCTGTCAAATCAAGATGCCTGTTAAATGTTCCTAAAAAATCAAATAAAAACATCAGGGACTTTGTGGAGGGCAGTTCTGGGCAAATTTCCATTGGCCATCAGCATACCAAAAATTCTGGATGCATCTGAAAGCAACTTCAAAGATCAGGACCCTGAGAATAGCCTACCCTCAGTAAGCTGTTACTGAGCGCCTGAATCCGAAAACCTATTAATTAGCACTAATAAAGACTCCTTCACCAAACATTTATCTGATTACAAGAGAATGTAGGGACAAGCAGTAAGAAAATGAGACTAAAACTCAGAACTAATTAGGCCATTATCAGACCATAAAATCAAAATGTGAATTAGCAGAGTAATTCAAATTAAAAATTAAAAATAGGCTTTATTCACACATCGAATATGTGCAATGTTTATCTGCCAGATAATTTTTATGGTGCAAAAGCAAGCGTGTTACTCAAGCAGTATCTCTTAGTCTTGGAGATAATGTAAAGTGGTAGAGAGAAGATAGAGAGAGACATAGAGAGGAGAGGAAAAAGGAAGAACTGATGATTAAAAGTAGAGAGAAGGGTTTGTTTGTGTCTGGCTGAATGGTACTGTCAGTTCTTTGGAGAAGAATAGTGCTGAATGCACTGAAGGGTGAGTATGTGTGTGTGTGTGTGTGTGCGTGTGTGTGTGTGCGTGTGTGTTTGAGAGAGTGAGTGTTTGACAGACATAGTCTTTTAGGTGACTGTCTCAAAGATACCCAGGCAAGGTGGCTGGCATGTACAAAATATCCTTGGTGAAGATGGATTTATCTTTTTCCCAATTCTCTCTTGCTCTCTCTCTCTCTCTCTCTTTCTCTCTTCCTCCCTCTCTCTGTCTGTTACTTTAAGCTCTCCTCTGATGGGGTCAACCATGTGGCCTTAAAGCCTTAAATCAAACGCCTCTCTTTGTCTTGGAGCTGAAACACGAGGCGCTTCACCAGGACTAGAGAGACAGGAGGGAAAAAAATGAAGGATAGAGAGAACAGGAGAGAAAAAATGAAGAATAGAGAGAACAGATGAGGGGATGAGGGATGGATGAATGAGATGAAAGAAGCAGAGAGAGAAAGAAAGACGAATGAAAAGATAGCAGTTAAGTATGTGTGTGTGTGTGTGTGTGTGTGTGTGTGTGTGTGTGTGTGTGTGTGTCTAGTGTCTAGTGTCTAGAATAAGCTTTAAAACATTATGCCCGGTCCTTGAAAACTAACTCCCTCAATGAGTCGTGCCTGAACCAGCACACACTGGTTACGCCGTTAGTGCACTATTATGTAATTATCCGTTTGTACAGCTAATTATACAAGATGGGAATCGCTCACGCTGGGCCAGGTTGCCGTGGCGCTCTCGGTGCCTTATCAGCCAACAGCCAGGCAGCCATGCCGTCTCTCCCACCGCCTCACCACGTGCCCGACACACAACCCACCGAGCTGTCCGTCACACACACACACACACACACATACACACACACACACACACACAGAGGCCACCTTCTCGGTTTGGGTCTGCAGGTCTGCAGCATAGCAATAGACCGCTAGGATGGCTATCAAATCCACCCGATCTTATCTTAAGTATTCAAAGTAGATATGCCTAGAAGAGATCTGAGGAATTATTAAAGGTTATTATTAATCTATCTATAATGTTTTTGCACTATGTGGAGCATTATATTTGGCTAGTGTGTTTTGACCTATACCTGATGTTGTAGATATGTTGCCTGTAATCGGTGATAGATGAGCATATACGACTGTATGTGTGGAGAAGTGAGCTTAGGATAAAGATTTGATTTGTGTGACTGGTGAATTTGCTGGATGGTTTTGTCTACCAAGAGCCTATTGTGTAGTCAATTAGGGAAACCGAGTGGACTGACGATCTTGGTCATCTGACGTCTGAGACTGTGTCTGACATCTGTCTGTCTCCCCCTGTCTGCCTGCGCTCTCTTAGGTATGACTATGTGGAGGTGGAGGACATCTCGGAGACCAGCACCATCATCTGGGGCCGCTGGTGCGGGACCAAGGCCCCTGCCCACATCACCTCCAAGACCAACGTCATCAAGGTCACCTTCAAGTCTGACAACTACTTTGTGGCCAAGCCCGGCTTCAAGCTCCATTACTCTCTCCTGGTGAGTGGCGGTCAGACATATACACACACACACATACACACACACACACACATACACAAACAGACACACGCACACACGCACACGCACACACATACATACACACACACAAATCACTCATCTGGGCAAGTCTAAGGCAGGAAATTACATTATGAAATGTCTTTATGGGTTCAGGCTGCTGCTACTTCTGCTGTGATGGCAGTGGCATCGTAGATGTACACTGTAATTGTGAATATGGATGTCCATGCTGAACTTAAGATGAACACAAATCGCCCACTCGAGAGCACGCAAGTGCGGTGCTTTAAGGCTGTGGTGTTCTGGGAAATGGAGTTCCACAGGACTTGAAGTAATCTGTCCTGGTAATGGGCATGAGGTCCATCAACTTTTGCAGAAGCAGTGGTGCACAGACAATTTTTTTGGCAAGAGGGCCCAGTTGAAGACCAGTTAGAATGAGCACCTGGTACACAGTGACTGTGACGAGTTTGGTATAAAACACCTCGCAAACACCACACTGATCACATGATGTGCGACATATGATATCACTACCCCAATCACATAAGCCAGAGGATAAACACTCAAATAAACAAGTACTGTAGATGATGAGTTTTTGTTTGTGTGTGTGTGAGACAGAGAGAGAGAAAGAGAGAGAAACAGAGGTGTTACAGTAAAGTGGGTCACACAGATAATCACTTTGTGTGTGTGTGTCTGTGTGTGTCTGTGTGTGTGTGTGTGTGTGTGTGTCGATGCGTCTTGCAGCGTGCATGTTGTGCATGTGCGGTCTGTCTTAGAGTTGTATGAGTGTGTGTGTTAGTTTGAGAGTGTGTGTGTGTGTCGTGTGTGTCTGTGTGTGTCTGTGTGTGTCTGTGTGTGTCTGTGTGTGTGTCTGTGTGTGTCTGTGTGTGTCTGTGTGTGTCTGTGTGTGTCTGTGTGTGTCTGTGTGTGTCTGTGTGTGTCTGTGTGTGTCTGTGTGTGTGTGTGTGAGACAGAGAGAGAAAGAGAGAAACAGAGGTGTTACAGTAAAGTGGGTCACACAGATAATCACTTTGTGTGTGTGTGTCTGTGTGTGTCTGTGTGTGTCTGTGTGTGTCTGTGTGTGTGTCTGTGTGTGTCTGTGTGTGTCTGTGTGTGTCTGTGTGTGTCTGTGTGTGTCTGTGTGTGTCTGTGTGTGTCTGTGTGTGTCTGTGTGTGTCTGTGTGTGTCTGTGTGTGTCTGTGTGTGTCTGTGTGTGTCTGTGTGTGTCTGTGTGTGTCTGTGTGTGTCTGTGTGTGTCTGTGTGTGTCTGTGTGTGTCTGTGTGTGTCTGTGTGTGTCTGTGTGTGTCTGTGTGTGTCTGTGTGTGTCTGTGTGTGTCTGTGTGTGTCTGTGTGTGTCTGTGTGTGTCTGTGTGTGTCTGTGTGTGTCTGTGTGTGTCTGTGTGTGTCTGTGTGTGTCTGTGTGTGTCTGTGTGTGTCTGTGTGTGTCTGTGTGTGTGT
The DNA here is from genome assembly GCF_017589495.1 of Alosa alosa. Lineage (NCBI taxonomy): Eukaryota > Metazoa > Chordata > Actinopteri > Clupeiformes > Clupeidae > Alosa > Alosa alosa. Next base: position 13,944,970 of record NC_063203.1, on the reverse strand, counting down.
CTGTGTGTGTCTGTGTGTGTGTCTGTGTGTGTCTGTGTGTGTGTCTGTGTGTGTGTGTGTGAGACAGAGAGAGAAAGAGAGAAACAGAGGTGTTACAGTAAAGTGGGTCACACAGATAATCACTTTGTGTGTGTGTGTGTGTGTGTCTGTGTGTGTGTGTGTGTGTGTGTGTGTGTCTGTGTGTGTGATGAGTTTTTGTGTGTGTGTGTGTGAGACAGAGAGAGAAAGAGAGAAACAGAGGTGTTACAGTAAAGTGGGTCACACAGATAATCACTTTGTGTGTGTGTGTGTGAGACAGAGAGAGAAAGAGAGAAACAGAGGTGTTACAGTAAAGTGGGTCACACAGATAATCACTTTGTGTGTGTGTGTCTGTGTGCTCTCAATTCAATTAAACTCAAATGTGCTTTATTGGCATGACTCAGAAAATAGTGTTGCCAAAGCAGTAACATGACAATACAAACATATACAATATTTGTTTTAAGGGGGGTCAAAGAAAGGAAACTTATCTAAACTAAAAGAAAGAAAACTTATGTTTAAAAAAAAATAGTAACTAAATCCATGTTTAAAGAAAACTTAAACATGTATTCTTAAATCTAAATCTAAAGGAAACTTGTACAATAGTCTATATAAAACTATTTATAGTTTACAAAAACTATATACTGTATGCACTTTTTCTATGTGAAGTTTTCTCTTAAAATGTGGCAGGAGTGTAAATATTGGTATGCTAAGTGGGCACATTTATCTATTTCTCCCAGGAGGAATTGTAGTTTTTGTTCATTGGTGGCAGTCTCTCTCTCCCAGCTTAGGAAGTGGGAACACTGCAGCTGTCTGTCTGTCTGTCTGTCTGTCTGTCTGTCTGTCTGTCTGTCTGTCTGTCTGACACGTTGGCCGGTGTTCCACTGTCCTCTCAACACTCAAGTCCTTCCTTCAGCTCTGACAGATTGTGTAACCTCCTCCTTACCACATATTTGACGTAACGCCTTTCCTAAGTGGATGTGCAAGTGAAAAGCTGAGGTGGGGTGGGCAGTGTTCCCAGCAACCGCACATCATTTTTAATGGTGGCAGTTAGATCATCTCTTAGGCAAGATCAAACTGTTTCCAACCTGCTTCCAACCAGGCTTGCCTTAGGTATGGGAGTATTAGCATCCTGTTGGACTGGAACAATGGAAGAGGGTGGAGATGGAGAAGAGAGGTTAGAAGATGGAAATAAAAGAACAGAACAGAAGTGAGGGGAAGAGAGAGAGGGAGGGAGTGAGGAAGGATGGGGGGAGAGAGGAGGAGAGCAGCAGGTGTCTGATTCCTATCACCATGACAGCTGCTCAGCCACTGTGGAACAGCAACGTTGGGGAGATAAGACTTGCACAATGGGAGAGGTGTGGAGGAAACTACAACCCCCATAACGCACTAGGGCCATTTTATCACTTCAACACTCTTCCTGTCTTTCTGTTTGTGCCCTACTGCACTGCCTCTTTCTTCTTTCCTCCCTTGTTCTCCTCTCTCTCTCCCTCCCTCCCCCTCTCCATCACCTCTCTCCATCACCTGGCTGCAGGTTGACCTAAGCACTGCATAACATAGTGGGTTTTCGTGCCGCTGGGGCTTCCAGTGCCCCACACCCCAGTTTATGAGAAGGTGAAGGACCAGCGGAGAACATACTCCCGGGCGCAATCACACATCCCATTCATTACACCATTACTGTGGGCCACAAATCACACACATTAACCCACGAGTGGCCCTAAAGTCTTATAGCTCAGCCCATAGAACATGATATTGCAGGGAACACACCTTACATTATCGTGTGTGTGTGTGTGTGTGTGTGTGTGTGTGTGTGTGTGTGTGTGTGTGTGTGTGTGTGTGTGTGTGTGTTCATGAATGCCTAAGTAGTTAACTAGGAGTGAGGCTAGGAGTGACAATCCTTATAGGTTTAACCTGCTTTCCCCCCACATGGCGAATAATACACTCGTGTGTGAG
>NC_063203.1:13935502-13938002 GCF_017589495.1 Alosa alosa | reverse complement strand
CAAGTTTTATTACATCCCTGAGCTTCCTACTCCACTGTTAGAGCTCTGAAGTGTTTGGTTGCGAGAGGAATTTATATATGACATAAAAGAATAATATGAATTCATGTTTTGGATAAGAAAGTAACAATGTCGCATGAAATTGGCATTCCCTCACACCTACAGTAAATGTTACCTCTGAAATCTGGGTCAATAAGAGATGCATGCTTTTGGATGAATAAAGTAGAGAGTATCTTTGGCTGTCTTGTTCATAAATGCAAGATCATGTTCTGAGCCTAATGAGCCTTTAGAGAGAGACATTTGTGTTATTCTTATTTTGGTATTAGACTGAATAAGCTATATTAAGGCCTGTGAAACGTTGGTATTTCAATACAAGTCTACTCTAAAACAGGCTAAAGGTAACTTGCCTAAGTGTAATTCACTAACATCAGCAGCTCCAAAGGACCCAGGCATGTTACAGCCTCTGTTGAGGACTATTATCAATGTGATTTTGATATTTGATACTGGAGTCATCTAACTGACCTGCTGATAATGTATCAGCATTGATGCACTTCACACCAAGGCAGTGTTGTATGCACAAATGCATTATTACACACACACACAGACACACACACACACACACACACACACACACACACACACACACACACACACACACACACACACACACACACACACACACACTGTCACAATGTGTTTCTGTGATCGTGCAACAAACGAGGAGCTATGTCTGTATGGGTGAAAAGTGCATGCATGTGCATGTATTTCTGCACACATGTTTTTTCAGGACACTTGTGAAGAAACAGAAACATACTACATGTGTTTTCTGCACATGTAGTATGTTTCTGTGTACAATATGAGGTTCCTGTGAGTCTGAGCTTCTGGGAAAGACTGCCTGTCCTGTGTCTAGTAGTACATATATATGTAGGTGAAATATTGCTGCAGGAACTGAAGCATTAAGCTAAACCTGAAACTAACAATATTTGTCCATACTGACCACATTCAGCGCATCATTTCACTCTCTCTGCTTCATCTAAACTCTTCATCCAGCCTATATCTTTCCTAACCTGTTGAGGAGTACAGTCGCAAATATGTGAATTGAACATTTGCAAACTTTGAGTTCCACACTATGATGCATTAATTAGCCTACCCTCAGATATTTTCCCCATACACTGTATAAAGAACACTGAAACTATAGATGATTTGCGTAGAATTCTAGAAGGAGCCACGAAAAGAATTCACTCCCCAACAGGCTAAGCAGGCTCAGTCTTCACCCATAGTTCTTTTGTTCTTTTCAGGGTTTGTGCTAAATGTCACTAAATGTCAGCAGACACCATCCCTCCTTGTCCTGTAATGTGTTAGTAGATGTAAACCAATGCCATTAAATGTTGTGTTTGGGCTAACTTTGCACTGAGCTGAGGTATCAGGACTGGAGCAGATCCGTGTTCCATTAGCCTTATCTCCCGTCAGCCTTCATCTTGCTTCCTCCATCTTCCCATAGTTCTGTGTGCCCTCAACCCTGTGTTCTAGTAAGACGCGAAACATCTGTGTTTTTCAATTCAACCGAGGTCTCATATTATTTTCATTTTAATGCTGGGAGTATAACCTAAATCTGGGCTAAAAACAACACAGGTTGTTTTGCACTACACTTAGTGGCCTATTTTCACTGTGGTAAACCTTAAGGATAATGGGGCTAAAGGAAATGCTATCTGATTACATCTGCACACTGTGGTTGACCTCCTTACTCTGTGGGTAGCCTACCTAAATGTGTCTGACCTAACTAAACATCAGCAGCTATGTAGTACCCAGGGCCTGATAACAAAAATATACTCAGGGCCAGCGAGTCTGCTTACACTTTGTGTCGAATACTATTAACGGGAGTTATCACAACTGGACATTGCAGCGTCCAGTCATACATTAACCTCCAATTTACCATATCTCCTCTTTCACACCTATCTGTTCTTCATCTTTCTATTCTTCCTCCCTCTCTATCCCCCTCTCCTGCTCACAAAGATTTCCAAAACACGACACCATCACTAGCCTCCCGCTCAGCCTGGTATCTCTTGCGACCTTGTGACCTTTGACCTCTGTGTGCTGTAGGCTCCATTGACGTATGTCTCGCCGGTGACGGAGCGTCCTCTGAGCATGGCGGAGCTGGACAAGGCCATCGCCTCCTTCAGCACGGTGGAGGACATGCTGAGGCACCTAAACCCGGAGTCCTGGCAGGAAGACATGGACAGCCTGTACCATGACACCAGCAGCCAGTACAGGCCCCGCGCCTACCACCACGACCGCAAAGGCAAGGGTGAGTGCACACACACACACACAAAATTGTAAATATACATATACATACACACACACACACACACACACACACACACACAAATCAGCACACTTCAACAGCCAATACAGGCCTATAGCCTTTACCATCGATATGTTTGTGGAGAACTGCCTCCTTAACTCGTCCAACTCCCATCATGTTTGTGGAGAACTACTTCCTCAA
>NC_063203.1:13925502-13933002 GCF_017589495.1 Alosa alosa | reverse complement strand
TGGTATGTGCTGTGCCCTAATGCCCTACTAAGGGCTTGACTAAATGTCCAACACACACACACACACACACACACACTCTCTCTCTCTCACACATACACACACACAAATATACGAACACAGAGAAATACTCTGAAATGCAGAAATGCATTATCAGTGCAAGGGGAAACACATATGAAGATTTATGTGTGAACCGTACGCTTCCCGCCACTGCATCACCTCCAGACAGAGCTGTGCAGATCTAGTTTCCTCTTTAAAAGCAGTCTGGTGTGTTTCATTTAGACATAATTAAGTGCTTGACACAGCACCACTAAATCCACTGCTGCTGTTTTTGAAGAGGTAAAGCTAAACTTCGCAGCCTTTGTTCTCCTCCGGGCTCTCCCTCCATCCTCTACCTCTCCTCAGTCCTCTCTCTACTCCCTCTGTTTCCTTCCACCACATTCCCTCACCTCCTCCCCTCTCTGCTCTCCTCCCTTCTCAATTCTCTATAAATCTTTTCTGTTAGTTGTTCATCTCTCTCTTTTCTCTCTCTCTCTCTCTCTCTCTCTCTCTCACTTCCTCCCTTTTCATTCCGTCTAATTCTTATCTGTCATTTGTTACTTTGTTAACTTTCCATTTAACTTTCTTTTTACTTCTGTCTCCCCCCCCCCTCTCTCTCTTTCTCTCTATCTGTGTTGACCCCTCCACAGTTGACCTGGACCGTCTGCACGAGGACGTGAAGCGCTACAGCTGCACGCCGCGGAACTTCTCGGTGAACCTGCGGGAGGAGCTGAAGGCCACCAGCGCCGTCTTCTTCCCGCGGTGCCTGCTGGTCCAGCGCTGCGGGGGCAACTGCGCCTGCGGCACCGACAACTGGAACTCCTGCACCTGCACCGCCGGCAAGACATCCAGCAAGCTGCACGAGGTACGCTGCCACCTGGGGGGGTATATCCAACTGACCACACACACAACTATTGTATCATTGTGTGTGATACAGAGCTGCCAACTCACACATTGAGAGTGAGATTCATTCATTTGATTGGCTCTCCACGCTCTTACACCAATCGAATGCATGAGGGTTGGCAGCTCTGGTGATATGATATTAGAAGAACACCACTGAGATGCTATACTCCTTCACTATGCTAATGGTTGCTTAGAATGTTTGTTTTTTTAAGTCTGGCAAAGTTTTTGGGCCGTATCAGCTTCATAATGAGAACAATGACTGTGGCCTGCAGAGGCCTTGACCTAGCTGCCCATCATCACTTGTTTCTAGTAGAATGACCACTGCTCCCATGTTCCTTTAGGAACCCATGATATCTTACCTCATACCATACCATACCATACACAGAGACTTTCTAATGAGGAGACACAGCACCGTTGTCTACACATATCCCACCCCTTCCTCGCCAAAACGTCGACATGTGTATACATTGAGCCAATCATGTTGTGTGATGTGACTACGTTGAGCCAATTATGTGCTGTGTTGTGCAGACATCGTGCCGATCATGTGTTGTGAACTCGCCGCTGGAGCACGCTGGTGTCGTGAAGCCTTGCGCACGCGCATTTCTGCCGAATAGGAATAGAATAGGAATAGGATGCCCGATGAGTACCCAAAAGCGTTGCAATATGACCGCCGAGTGGAGGGACTGGCCTAAAAGGACTTTGCCATACATACCATACCATCCCATACATACCATCCCATACATACCATACCATACATACCATCCCATACATACCATCCCATACATACCATACCATACATACCATCCCATAGCATACCATACCATACATACCATCCCATACATACCATCCCATACATACCATCCCGTACATACCATACCATGCATACCATCCCATGCATACCATCCCATACATACCATCCCATACATACCATCCCATAGCATACCATACCATACATACCATCCCATACATACCATCCCATACATACCATACCATACATACCATCCCATAGCATACCATCCCATACATACCATCCCATACATACCATACCATACATACCATCCCATAGCATACCATACCATACATACCATCCCATACATACCATCCCATACATACCATACCATAGCATACCATACCATACCATACTGTACCATACCATACCATACCATACCATACCATACCATACCATACCATAGCATACTGTACCATACCATACATACCATACCATACCATACCATACATACCATACCATACCATACATACCATACCGTGCATACCATACTGTACCATACCATACTGTACCATACCATACATACCATACCATACCATACCATACATACCATACCATACCATACATACCATACCATACTGTACCATACCATATCATACGCTATAGAAACTAGTATAGCTACAAGGGACTTTTCATATTCTCTTTGCTGCACACTTCAAGCAGCCGTCGGTTCCTCGGTGTCACCTGCTTCTTGAGTCAGTGTGTGCAGGCTGGCACAGCGGAGCCTGGGAACCAGGAGAGGGAGAGGGTTGATTTGCAGCCGTCTGGATCGCATGTCACTAAACCACTTCCATATGGCTCACTCTTTAGTCCAGCCGTCTGAGAGCCCTGCGTGTTTGACATTATAATAAAGCCTTACTGACAGCACTTCATGAGAATGAGAGAGGGAGGGAGAGAGAAAGAGAGAGAGAGTGAGGGAGAAAGAGCAAGAGAGAGAGAGTGAGAAAGAGAGAGTACAGTATGTTGTTTATATATGAACCGCTCCATTGTTTCCATCCGTTTGGCCCAAACGCATGGCTGCTCCTTCTGCTCACACACTCTCTCTCTCTCTCACACTCTCACACACACACACACACACACACACACACACACACACACACACACACACACACACACACACTGTGGTCTCTCCTCCTCTCAATTTCTCACACACACACACACACACACACACACACACACACAGATTCTCCTCCACTCTCACTCTCTCTCTAGGCCTCCATTGCTGCACACTCACTCAGTGCCATATGCCTGCAAATGTGTGTGTGTGTGTGTGTGTGTGTGTGCATGTGTGTGTGTGTGTGTGTGTATGCATGCCTTGGCCGTCTTTCCCTCTCCCCCCTGTAAGTGATGAGTGCTGAGGGACTAATATTACACCGATAGAGTGCTCCTCTCCTCTCTTCCCATGTCTGACTAATATTGTTTTCCTCTCCTCACCTCTCCACAAGGTCAAGGTTGAAAGCATTTTTCCCTCACATTTTTGTCATGTCTCCATGCCGGATCTGGGATTGGATGGCCTAGGCAGGGCATGCCATTTAGACATAATGATACGGCAAACAGCAGCCCTCCTGAGGATAGTTCAAAAGGGCTGATCAAGGGCTGTCCTGTGGATCGCCTCCCCAAAAAAACAATTAATCACTCCCGGGAGCCTTAGTGAAACCCTGCAACCATAGCTAATCGGCCCATTAAAGCCGTTGGAAAGTCTACATTCTTAAGCTTGAGTTACTCCTCTGAGGGTATAATAACAAAAAACATCTCCCACACAAATGGTAACTACCGGACTGTCGGTTGCCGGAACACAAATAAATCGCCTTTGTTTCCACCGTTAGCATCTGCGGTTAGCGCGGCTGTGCTGGCTCTGCGCTCCCCTTGCCTATGTTTTCACCCCGTCACCTCACGCTGTCTCGCATCACATTCTTGTCCGAGGCCTCTCAGTGTAAACTCTCCTGGCCGGCGTGTAAACGAACGGGACGGGTCGACGTCCATCAGTCGGAGCGCCGGCGCCCGAGCCCAGGGTTCCGGAGAGACGGGTGAGTCGGGGGTGCGTCCGACCGCAGCAGGATCTATAAATCTCCGTGGGAGACGGTTGGCAGGGGTTCAATAGGCTCTTGACAGCGCTCCAGTTTTCTTCGAAAGGCATCTGACACCCGCCACTCGCAGAGTCTGGAGCCTCGGGCTACTGTCAACACCCCCAACACACACACACACACACACACACACACACACACTCACACTCCTAATGCAACATGCCCCCCCATCAGTGCATACACACACGCACTCCTGAGAAAACATTGCTTTTATGTTGGGAGCAGCGAGTCCAAACCAAACACTCCAGAGCATCGAGTGAACAAATTCACATGGCAGGTGTACAGGACACGCTTGAGTTGGCCAATCGGGTCTTGTCTCAGCTTTGTTCTCACAGAAGTTCCCTCTCTGTTCTCTCTCTCTCTCTCTCTCTCTCTCTCTCTTATTTCTTCACTTCATTGCTTCACTGTTTCACCATACATTCACTCCTGCCAACTTATATACTTTCTTCTTCTCTTCATCTCTCTGTTTCTGTCTTTCCTTCCCTCAGGTGCTGAAGTTCTCCCCCAGTCCAGGTTACTTCAGGAAGCGCTCTCGAGCACGCTGGGTTCTCGAGGAGATCCACCTGGTTCACGACGAGCGTTGTGACTGCGTGTGCCACGACCGACCCCCGCGATGAGACAGAGGCATCCTGGGGAAAAAAGACACACACACACACAGCTCTGGGACTCTTTTTAGCTCTGCAGATCCTCTCACTTGTACTACACCCTCATCCTCATGTCTCGCTTAGTATGAGGGTGAGAAATTGTGTGTGTGGGTATGTGTGTGTGTAAGAAACAGAGAAAGCATTGGAGAGCGTCTTTGTGTGTGTGTATGATATATATGTGTGTGTGTGTGAGTGTGTGTATGTGTGTGTGTGTATGTGTGAGAGAGCAGATGTGATGTGTGTGTGTGTGTGTGTGTGTGTGTAACATTTGTAAGTTTGTACTGTATGTCTTTTCTATGTTTGTTTCTTATCATAATTGCGTTCCATTAGCCTCCTGTTGTTTTAAGACTTCACACATAATCTCACTTGTTTCAATAGAATCCTTCTGAGAGCCATCAGTCTGGAGGAACTAAGCATGTGTAGCCTTTTTTTCTATTTTACGGAGCGACACGCAAACACCGCTCATCGCTGTGTCGCTCTGAAGAAAGCAGTGTTATTTATTTGACAGTTTTCTGTCATTCTTTTTGTCTCAGATGATGATGATGATAATTATGATGATGATGATGATGATGATGATTATGATGATGGTATGCTTGTGTCCGGCCCTAGTCTCTATCGGTAGTGTGAGGATGTTAGTGGTTCCAGGCAGTGGGGGCCAAGCCAAACTCTCTCCAAACATTCCAGCTTTTGTTGTTCCTGCCTTCGTCCATACATGCTTTTCCTACTCAGGCAGATCAGAGGAAGAGAGAGAGGAAAGGGGGATTAATGTTTTCAGCGGTCAAGCAGAAAATTCTCGCATTCTCCTCATGCCATGTGTCCAACTCCAGGCTCACATTCAAAAATCCTATCTTTCTCCCTTCCAAAGGTCCACACTAAATTATGCTTCTGATATGTGCCGACTTCTGTTATGTGGGCTACAAACACACACACACACACACACACACAAAATCATGCTTGTTTTTCTTTCTGACTACTCTTAACAGAAATTATTTCAAAGTGTCCAGATTTTACCTGCACATAAGCACACACACACACACACACACACACACACACACACACACACACACACACACACACATCTATATCTATCTCTCTCTGGATCCCTATTGCCTGTCTATGGATTCAGTATGCAGAACAGACACTCCATTTCCATCTGAAGCCAACACACACACACACACACACACAGACACAGACACAGACACACAGACAGGACAGCAATGCTGACCCCCAGAAGAGCAGTAAGCTGGAGGTGTGTGTGGGGAATGCTGTGGCATGTAGCCGTTAATTGTGTGCGTTTTTAAGAGGACTTTATTAGGGAGCTAAATTAAAGAGATGAGCCAGTTCTGCTGGTGAAGGGAGGCAGTAATGAACGGTGTCTGTGGAAGATCCTCGGAGGCACTGTCGGCCATCATTGATTCCCACTCAAATATTAAACCAGCACTGTTCTTGCCCACCACGGACCTAATGCAGATGCCCTCTCTCTCTCTCTTTCTCTCCCTCTCTCTTTCTCTCTCTCTTTTTTCATGCTGTCTCTTTCTATCCTCTCTCACTCCTACAAGCTTTCTCTGATTACATCGCTGCCTGTGTTCAGTGCATCCACATGTGATCCCCTGTGCCAGACTCATTAAATTGTGTATCTTTGCGTGTCATGAAGCACACAAAAATAAATTAAAAAGTTGTTTTTCATATTTATCAATAAAATGTTGCTGTGGAGATCTGTGTGTGTGTGTGTGTGTGTGTATGAGTGTGGATGTGTTGGAAAGTGGAGTCTGTGTGGGGTGTGAGAGGAGCTCTTAGCATTCCGTGCGTGTCTTCTAGCCTTTCACACAGCGTAGGGGCTGCAGTCTGTGAATTGATTTAAGAGAGGATGTTTTCACACTGATGGGAGAGAAAGGTCAACACCGAGCGAGTGTGCGCGTGCGCACAGAGATGTTAGAACTGTTGTGATATTACCATCCCCCCAAAGGACAATAATGTGTGTGTGTGTGTTAGCAAAAGACAGTGTGTGAGTGTGTGTGTGACTTTGGGGAATGTTATTCTATAACAATGCTTATTTTAAAGGTTACCTTTAGCAGACATACAGAAGTTATTTTGAATGAACATGGGGGTATGTTCATAACAGTATTTGTTTTACTTGTGTGTGTGTGTGTGTGTGTGTGTGGTGGAAAAAGGATTTTCTGAAGAATTTTCAAGAACACTAAATCAACATTAGCAGCAGCTGCCAAATACATCTCGGTATTCCATTTCACTGTTACTCCTGCACTAATATTTATGTAATCAATTAATGTAATAGGACTTCTGAGGAGAAATGCCAAGCTAATCAGCACCAAGTGTGATCAAGACTGAGCTGCCGTCATGCGGATCACGTCCTGTGTGCATTATCTATGATAAACAATATGCTCAGCATCAGCTTCTGACACAGTGAACACGCCAGCTGGATTTGATAAATACAATATTTTAAGGATGCACATTTCCACTTCAGAGGAGTTTGTGGCTGACTCAGAAATACGAGGTGTTTTGAACTTGGGAGTCGGATTCCAGTGGTTCATTCCTCAACGTCTCCACAACTGAACACCTTACATGGCCTAATGCATATCATTTATAACACAGATGATGAAAGGGGGCAAGTTCAGGGCTATAGTGTGTCTTAGTGTTTCCTTCTTCCTTTCTGTAGCAATCTGTTTAAAACCAGATTCTGCCAAACAACATAATGTTGGAATGATGTTGTTTTAATATAGCATTTGTATTTTGATAACCTTCATATATATTCGGAGTAGTCAGTATCCTCCCCGCTGTGAGAGCACATTCAGTCATGCATTAGAATTCCAACTGCATTCCAAGTTCCCAGCAAATTAAAGTACTGCCCATAGGACACCTCCAACCTGTGACAGTGTGTGAGAACAGAGAACAGTGACTGGTTGTTACTGACTGCACACCAGTCTATACAGTAGGTTTAGGCTGAGAGCAATCAATGAGATGAGAGGTTTATATATGTTGTATGAAAATGTTCTCTTGTTCACAGCACAGTTTTAGGACAAAAGACTAC
>NC_063203.1:13910502-13920502 GCF_017589495.1 Alosa alosa | reverse complement strand
ACCTACTGACTGCACAGCTTTGGTTGTACAGCATATAGCATAACATAGTATATTGCATGTAGATTACAGCCTTAGTCAGCTAGGAAGCTGGACATAAAATCAGTGTCACAATCTTTTCCTCCAAGAATTCCACACCTTTCACATGTGTGAAAAGAGGTGAAAAGAGTCCAAATCACCTTGTCTGCAGTTACACCCATGTCTGAAAAAGGGGGGGGGGGCATTTCCTCGATGTAAGCGTGAACAAAGAGCAGCATATGGTGCTTATCTCATTTTTTAAAACACACTCACCAAGAGAGAACCTTGTTCCTGTGAATTAGAAGGGAAGAGGAGGAGATCAGAGGAAAGGTTACTTTTGTTTGAATGTTAAACTATAGCAGAATAACATATCAGTCACAGACACAAACCTTAGGCCACCCTGCTTAAACAGATGTGTCCAACCACATGGACCTGACTGGACTCCTGAGCTGCATTGTACTGGTCTCCTGATAGCGTGGCTGCTGTTGTGAGCTCCGTAGGTCAGCTGCATTGACTATTCAAAGCCCTGCTATTTGCCAGAGCCAGGAGATCAGCAGGTTAAAGCGCTATAATTAGGGATGGCCACCGGTGTACGCCGTGGTCAATTGTTACCAATGACGACCAGAGTGTTCTGGAGCCCTTGTGATTAGGCGGGCTGGTCGATAGGGTTCAGCATTCCAGCCAGGTCAATACCAATCACAACCCCAAAAAATGGCATCGCTATTGACTAAAGAAAGCACGGGCTGTGTATTTACATTTGAATTCCCTTGTGAGTTGTCCTCAAATCCAGAGATACAAACACACACACACACACACATATACATATACATATACATATACATATACAGATACATATACAGATACATATACATACATATACTGTATACTGTACACACACACACACACACACACACACACACACACACAAAAGCTATTTTGTTCACAATGTTAGTCATAGACAGGGACATAGACACAAACACACACACACACACACACACTGGGGTCGCAGATGTCCAGAGACAGGTGACTTCCTCTCTTTCTCTCTCTTCCTGTTTTGCCCACGGTGGTTCAGTCCACTTTCCTGGCGCGCCGCAGCAGGGGTCAAAGGTCAGCGGTCAGCGAGCCCGCTGACTCTCTCCACTCTGCCAAGTGAGCCAACTGGCATCGGTACCAGGCCCACGCGGCCAGCCCGCAGATCAGGTCCCGTTTTAGACTGGGCTAGAATGGGCTCCCTGGTGAGATGGAATAGTGACATGATTTAGTGGAGTGTCTAGACAGGGTTCAGCACGTTTGTCAGTGAGGGTAGAGACAGTGGTGCATCAGGTTGGGTTGAGTAGGTAGGTGATGTAGATTAGGGTGAGTGTTGGTAGATGATGTAGATTAGGGTGAGTGTTGGTAGAGATTAGGGGTGAAGCCAGCTGCTTGTGAGTCTCTTTATGAGGGGAAGTCATAAATGAGAGTGTGTCCAGGCACACGCCACTGATCTCCCAATAAAACACTCTCTCTCTCTCTCTCTCTCTCTCTCTCTCTCTCTCTCTCTCTCTAGCTGCTAGCACCGCTTACAGCTCCTCTCCTGTGCTGAAGGTGAGGCGCCCCTGCTAAGCTCTCCCAACTGGGGCTGCGTGCCACACCACAGGCACCGAAGCAGAGGGAGTAGAAGTGCTACGGAGGTGACAAAACAGAAATTTAAACCCTCTCTCACTTTTTCTCTCATCCTTTCTTTCTCTAGTTCCCTCTGTCTCTCTCCCCTCTCTCTCTCTCCCCTTTCTCTCTCTAGTTCTCTCTCTCTCTCTCCCTCTCTCTCTCTGAAGCCAGCGGAAGTGTGTAGTCAGTTCAAAGGCCAGCAATCTCCTCACCTCAGGCCATGTTGTCATCTCCAGCTGTTGATTTGTGTCAGTGACTTAGGCCCCACCCCAGCCCCCCAGCCACCTCAGCTCTTCAGCTCTTTATCTCCCCTCCACGGAGGGGAACAAAAACACACACACACACACACACACACACACACACACACACCACTCTTACACCTCCCCCTCCCCCTCCGCCTCCCTCTCCAGCTCTTCTTTCTGTCCTCCTCTTCTCCTCCTCTCCTCCCCCTCTCCTCCCTGGTACTGCAACCATCAGCACTTTCAGTGCACGCACGCCATCCATCAGCCAGCCCTCACACCAGGCCTGGACCCACTGCCAGGTACCACACTACACCACACAGCTGGACGGAGGGAGAGAGGGAGGGGGGAGGGAGGAATGGGGGGAGTGTCATAAAAAAGGGAATGAAGTGGGGGAGAGAGAAGGATAGACAAAGAGAGAGGGGGATGGGGAGAGATATAGTATGATATTGTATGAGACAGGAGAAGAAACAGATTGTAAGTTGGAGGGAGGAGTGGACAGAGAGAGAGAGATAGAGAGAGAGGAGGGAGGAGAGTATTAGGGAGGGAGTGAATTACAAACATCTGCTATTTTTACAGGTGCTGGATCGATACCAAGAAAGGCCTGGACTGCACTAAGCACATAGCTCCATACATGTTCATGTTAAATTAAATTCAAGCAGCCAGAAAAAAACAGGTGTGTGTGTGTGAGTGTGTTCAAAGGATGACTGAGTGCGGAGAGTGTGTGTTTGTGAGGACGTGTGCATGTGTGCATCTCTGTGTGTGTGTGTGTGTGTGTGTGTGTGTGTGTGTGTGTGTGTGTGTGTGTGTGTGTATGCATTTCTCTAGCACGCTCTAGCTGTAGAAAAAAATATGGTTCTGTAGTCAGTCCTCTGTGACCTACCTCAGGTCAGGTACACCTTGCAGTCCATATCCCAGGCTTTATACAGGGAACATTTTTTGAAATTCTGACTGCTAAACACAACCATTTTAACACAGTTTTTCAGAGGAATAGAAATACCAACAGAGAAATCAACACCCTTCATCTTCTGTCTGAAGTGAACGTTGTGAACATTGCCTGGTGCGGTCCGGGGGTGGGGGTGCGGCCGTGCACCCACTTCCAACATCACTGAACATATGCACATAATTCCGATATAGAATAACTTGCTTGATGAGATGCCTCCATTAGACAAAAACACAGTGGATGGCCAGCACTGGATGGATGACCACCATGGCCTGCCTCCTCCTCTACCTGCTACTGCTTCAGTTTCCTTAGTGGCGGGGTTACCTTAACCTGACCTGATTTCGCTCCGCCTAGCTCCACTCATCCATCTGGAACCGATCCATTGAAGTGTTGCTTCAGAAGGCTGGGCCTAATCAAAAAATGCTCTCATATGATTGAATAAGTAAGCCACTTGTCCGTCATCTATTGACGTGCTACTTCAACCACTCACATCGAAGCCAACCCATGACGCTAATAACAGTCTCACAGTCGCTTCTACGCTATGTTACATCTATGAAACTCCCGCCCTGCGTCCTGATTGGCTGAACCATAAAGTCGGTTGCAGAAATCACTCTCAATGGAAGAGGTCCCAGAGGGATGTGAGTGAAGCTAGGCGGAGCTAAGCGGAACGAAATTCATCTGGCTAGGGTCAGGTTAGGGTTACCTCCTATTAACCTCTGCCCGCGCTCTTACAAGCTTGGCTAGGAGTACAGTAGCTTCCTTTCCGATAGACCGTCAGGAGGTTTCACTCTATAAAAACAAGAGCCGTTTTCCCGATACGAGCCATCAATCACCAGCTGCCACAACGTAATGACAGCCAACCAGAGCGCAGCGTCAGTACCGCTGTAATCACTGCCATCACGGCCCAAATGAAATCAAATAAAAGCCACACCACGTGAAAAATGGCTTAGGCTGAGGGCCTAAGACATCGTCTGCAGGGTCAGAGGTTAGAGACCCCCACCCCCCCACAGGTGGTGGTTTCTGTGTGGGCAAGAGCATGTGTGTCTGTGATAGCTGACGACATTTCCCAGAGCTGAGGAGCCATATTTGAGATCAATGTGCCTCGACTCACTGGTCTGAAATAAAGCCTGAGGCGTGTGTTCTCTCTCTCTCTCCCTCTCTCTCTCTCCCTCTCTTTCTCTCCTTCCCTCTCGCCCGGTCCCCTGTTCCTCATCTATCTCAAGCTCGCGATTCCCTCAGACACTCATATATCTCTCTGTCTGTCTGTCTCTCTCTCTCTCTCTCTCTCTCTCTCTCTCTCTCTCTCTCTCTCTCTCTCTGTCACACACTCTATTCAATTCAATTCTAAAGGTGCTTTATTGGCATGACAAACAGTTAGACATTTGTATTGCCAAAGCAATTGTTACATAAATGTATACATAAGCAAACAAAAGGACATGAGCAATTACACAGGTATCTACAAAGGGTAGGAGTACATAGACAAAGTAAATTGTGAATATTTGTTTTTCTTTATCAACTCTTGTTATTTCAGGCTGGGAATTCTCCCTATCTTCTCTCTCTCCCTCTCTCTCTCTCATCACTCTTTAATACTCTTTTCTCTCTCTCTCTCTCATGTTCCAGCTGTGTGTGAAACAGTCAGACGGTCAGGACGGTCCATGCTGAGTCTCATCCTTCTCCGCCTGACTTGAGGCCGTTGGTGAGCGTAAGCGTGAGCCTGAGATGATGTCTTGTGATCGTGTCTCCTGCAGGTGAGTGGTCCACATTAGGCTCAGTCCAGCAGGCGCGCACAGTCTCATCTCACACAAGAGCCCCCAGTCTGCCCTGATTAAATGGCAGGAAAGGAGACACTTAATTACTAGGCTGTGATGTGTGTGTGTGTGTGTGTGTGTGTGTGTGTGTGTGTGTGTGTGTGTGTGTGTGTGTGTGTGTGTGTGTTTGTGTGTGTGTGTGTGAGAGAGAGATAGAGAGAGAGAGACAGAGAGAGAGAGAGAGATAGAGAGAGAGAGGAGAGAGAGGTTTTGCAGGGCCCAATCCAAGATATTAGGCCAATAGTGGTTTGGGTGGGGGCAGTCTGGGTGTTGTTTTGGAAACGTCTGTGGGTCGCCCTCCCGTGAGAGCTAAGAGAGAGCGGAAGGTCAACGTGTGATTTATTCCTTTCTGGGGTCTTGGGGGCTCACGTAAACACAAGGTCCGCGCACCAACAAAGGACTGACATTTCATGTCTGCTCACCGGCAAGAAAAAAAGAGAAATAACTACGCCATTTTATCTCCCTGCTCAGGAAACTTGACTCTGGTCCAAGGTAAACTAAGCCCCAAGTGTGTGTGTCTGTGTGTGTGTGTGTGTGTGTGTGTCTTTAAAAACTTTAAAGGGCACCCCACGTCGGCAACATCACATCAACAAAAAGAAACTTCTAGAAGGGGACGGGGGCTGGCGGCGGCGGTGGTGGTGGTGATGGTGCTGGACAAAAAGCACTTTAAAAAGAGAATGCCACTCATACATCAAACACTGCCCAGCACATGAGTGGACAATTCCTTTATGATTCCTCTTAAAAGGCACTTAGCTCCAATCACAGATAAATATCAGACCAGAAGAAAAGGCCGCAGGAAAGAAGACAAGTGGTGTGGGGTGTGGGGGGATTCTAGAGCATTCCGGCAGGGTGGGTTCACAACCTCAGAAGTTGAACTTTTTTCCTTTCTGGAAGAGGGGTGGAGGCGGGGAGGGATAGGGGGTTGAGGGGGGTATTTAAGTCGGAAGGGTATTTCTAGGTGATTCCGAGAATGCGGCAGCAATAACATGCATACACAATGTTTTTTCCTTTGTCTGGGGCCCTGGTGGTGACCTAATGCAGGAATGCAAAGATGGGCCTCTTTTTTCCCCTCAATGTCTGTCTCTCACGGTCTTGTCTTCCAATTGGACTCTCTCTCTCGTTCTCTCTTACTAATCCAAATTTGATTGTGCACTCTGCCAAGAGGTAGAATATTAGCATTGCATTTGCGAGAACAACAAGGGATAGAAAAGACTTGAAACGAGCTTGAATAAATCATGTTTGTCTGTAAAGGTGTGTGTGCGTGTGTGTGTGGACTTGTGAGATGTGTGTGCAAAGGTGTGTGTGTGTGTGTGTGGACTTGTGAGATGTGTGTATGCAAAGGTGTGTATGTGTATGCAAAGGTGTGTGTTTGTCTGTGTGTATGTGTGTGTGCAAAGGTGTGTGTGTGTGTGTGTGTGTGTGTGTGTGTGTGTGTGTGTTGGTTCTTATTCCCTCTCTGTGCAGTAGACATCTCCACAGCCCAGCTGCTGCTCTGGCCCAATCTAACTCGGCAGCCTAGAAATCCTGACTGTGTATTTTTCAGCTTTCTGAAGTCAGGATAAATTGCTTTATATACCGTGGGTAGATTTTGTTCCTGCGATTTAGGCACAGTATTCTCTCCCTGGGAGGCACCTGCGCCTTGGTTCTGCCCTACCACACTCTCTGATTGTTCAGTCTGAACCCTATCAGACTTCTACCGACTTTCCCACAAATTTCTTTTCCTCACATAAGTCTAGTGGTGTGCCCTGGTCTATCTTCTATTTACTGCCAATATGAAGGTATGAAGAAAGGTATGAAGGGTAAATATTATGCTTGTAGACTGCAGACCACTTGGCGATTTGCAAGCCAAATGATTGCAATTTGCTCTTTCATATTGAGAAATGCATTGCCTGATGATATGTAGAGTAATGCATATCTGCACATTACATTAGATGTCATAGATGTCTAAACAGATTCTTGAGAACAGCTTCGCACATCGCCACCCATCCCCTCACCTGTACTGCCATGACGACTACTGCTCTCATGTTCTCTCAGTCTAATAAAGTCTTTTTTTGAGTTAGTGCTTTAGTGCAGCCAGGAGAGCAGCTCGGGGGATGCTGTAAGTTAATTCCTTCTTCTCCTCTCCCATGTCTTGAGGTGCAGAGGGTATGGCAGGTAGGCAGTTCACGGTAAGGTGCGCTTGTTTGTACCTGGGGATACTCTCACACAACTCCAGTCTGTCTCTCACACACACTCTTCATCTGTCTGTGTGTTTCCCCCCCCAAGTCCCTCATTAAATCTCTCCCTCTCTCCTCTTTCACTTTCCCTCCCTTTTTTCTTTCTCTCTTTCTTTTCTATTCTCACAATACTTTGCTCTCACTCTATCTCCCCAGCTTTCTCTCCGACTGTCTTGTCATCTCTCCCTCTCTACCTCTCTCCCTCTCTGAAGAAGTGCGCTGCCGCTCTGTCTCCATCTGTTTCCTGTTTATGCACCTTCCTCTCTCCTTTCCCGCGCGCCTACTCTCGGAGCAGGAGGTGTTCTGAGGAGACGGGTCAGGAGGCGCACGGAGCCTTCCTCCCTCAAGCAGGCGACAGCAGGCGTCTGCAGACAAGCTCTTAGAGGTGGAGTGCGCCAGTAATAATGCACCTTCTCTAACCTCACACACACACACACACACACACACACACATTTTTTCTCCCAGACTCACCTCGGCAAAACCATTCGCTCTTTGTTTCTTCTTAGTCTCTCATTCACACACACACACACACACTCACACACACACACACACACACACACACACACACACACACACACACACACACACACACACACACACACACACACACACACACAGAGGTGTAATGCCAAGGACACTGAACTATCAGCACTCTTTTTCCTTTCATGCTTTCTCTATGGATCTTTCTCTCCTCCACCCCTACTCCCTCGCTCTCTTGCTTTCCTCTCATCGGTTTCCCATTCTCTCACACTCTCACTAGCACAACCTAAACCCTCTATCTATTTCTCCTCTCTTTACACACACACACACACACACACACACACACACACAGAGAGAGAGACAGAGAGAGAGAGACTACAAACAACTGGCTCTGCTTTAAAGCATACCTCATCTCTCTTCCACTGCGGCAATGAGGAGTGCTGTGCTGGGCTGGCGTTGTCTAGACTGCATCTTAGCTTAGTTTTAGCTGACAGTAGAGATCATATTTAATGTAGATCAAAGATGAGCTGTGAAGCATGGCTGATGGGACCAAGGACTTTGGGAACTTTCTTTTGACAAGATGTTAGAAGGAATGACACATTTACCGTAAAAGCCGAGTCCCAATTAGATGCAGGCCTCTTCTACCAGCCGGGAGTGGCTACAGGTTTGGACAAATAAAGGCAGGTCTAAATGAGATTCTCCATGATTCAATCATTCAGTTAATTTCACACAGAAACCATGAGCATCAAAGAGTGCTACGATCAAATTCATTCAAATTTACCATCGAGGAAGAGGCGACTCCCTGCCTTTCGTAGCCCGGATATGTGTCCATTCCTCAATTATTTATACCATTTTTGTTGAGCAAAAGCTTTGTGTGGAAGGAATGAAAGGCCTGGCCTATATAAATGCAAATATAAGCGGGTTGAGTTTGCCAATTGAAGCCCAAATAAGAGCCCGGGTGATTAATTAATAATCAATACCGTAGTATTTTTTTTACAGTTTTACAGTTTTAAGTGGTGTGGTAGCAAGTCTAATGTGAGGTTAAGGGTCCATCTCCCAACTCTATTTCTGATGGTAAAGTCCCTGATTACTATGAACACTATGAGCATGTGTTGGCATAGCCAGGCTGGGAGAGTTCTTTCATGGCAGCACATTGGTCTGGTTCCTTGCGTCCATCACAATATGATCAATAAATGCTCTAACAGGCATCTTCTCTTGTAGCGTTCCTCTTTAAACACTTAAGCTCCTCTGCTTCACTTCTTCTCCCTGTTACTAGCTTCATATGTAGAGGTAGCAGTGAGTGTGTGAGTGTGTGTGTGTGTGTGGGTGTGTGTATGTGTGTGTGTGTGTGTATTTTGACAGCATCTCAAGTGGCATTTTTGAGAATGTGACAGTAATGCAATGCAGGAATGTGGGGGACATGATTTGGAGAAGATAGATAGATAGATAGATAGATAGATAGATAGATAGATAGATAGATAGATAGATAGATATATACTTTATTGATCCCCAAGGGGAAATTATACAGACATCACACACAACATGCACTTACAGCAGAAATGGTAAATATAAGTATAAACATATAACAAAACTCCACTGTACAGTAGAGACAGTAGAAGATAAGAAAAACTAACAAAACTAAATACTAAATATACTATATAAATTAAATAAAAAATCCACAGTGTGCTTGAGGGTGATCAAGCATGAGACGCTTGCAGTGACAGCGGTGGGGGCTCCACCCCTAAGGCTGGTGATGTTGGGCTGGGGGTTGAGGGGGGTGGGGGTGTAGCTATGCCGGCAAGCTGCTCACAAGCATCACTTCAGGAGGGCCTCAGTTGCAGGACCCAGAGCTCTTCACCACTTCTGTTCCCCACTCCAATTCTGAAAGCTTCATCCCAGAGACAATACACAGCTCCATATGCTCTACCATCACACTAATGAAAATAAAGCACTCCCATTGGAACGGCAAACTAGTACAGGAAAAGTTCAAGCAGATTTGGTCTAGGCTCTGTGTGTCACCTAAAGGCCACCGTAGTGTTATGACAGATCTCCTGGGACATGACTGACATGAGGTGGAGGGGCAGTTGCCAGTGACAGTCTCTCTTTTTTCATGGCAGACCAAATGTGACGATCTTGCACTTATCTCACTCCATCAGCTTCAGGACTGAGAAAGAGAGAGAGAGAGAGAGAGAGAGAGAGAGAGAGAGAGAGAGAGAGAGATGAAAAGATGGAGAGAAAGACAGAAAAGAGAGAGAAAAAGATAGACTTTAAAATGCCCTTCATTGGAAGAAGTATCTTTAAACGAGAGACACTTTAAAAGTGTCTAGTGCTAGAAGAGAACAGGGTAAGAAAAGGAGAGACGGTAGTAAATAGTAAGTATTAAGTAGTAAGATCTAAAGCTCTAAAAGCTAATGTACATGCATGTAGCTACCATCTCATTTAGCCTTTGAAAGTGAATAGTAGTCTGGTTTATTTAAGACCTCGTCTGTGGGCAGAGCAGTGGGCAGATCAGCACTCCTCTCCTCTCCTCTCCTTTCCTCTCCTCTCCTCTCCCATCCTCACCTCTCCCTCCTCTCCTCTCCTCTCCTCTCCTCTCTGGAAGCGGTGATGGTTTTCAGACAGAGTATCCTCACGGCAGCGCTGTTCATTCAGTCG
>NC_063203.1:13890502-13905502 GCF_017589495.1 Alosa alosa | reverse complement strand
AAGGGACTGCATAGAGAGTAGGGGAAAGCGGGGCATGTCACACAGGCGATACATCACAGGGGCAAAAATGTTGTATGAAATGAAAGACCTATGCCTTGAGCATGTATTTCATGTTCTTTGTGTTGCCATGTAATATATAAATGTGAAACTATAGGCCATATATGGGCAAGCTGTCACATTGGATTATAAGTCAAATGAGAACACATTATTCATTGTGTAAGTAGATTTATTTCTATATACCCAGAACTGACTCAACACATTGTGAATGTAACAATAACCAATCATTTCTAAGAAATATGCCAAATCACGTCTGTCTACACCATTAATAATACCAGACTACATCGGAGACAATGACCTATTGTCTGATAGCATTACTCCAAGTCTAAATTCTGGCCATTTGAAAATACTTCCACACAGAAAAGGCCAAAACACTTGGTTATCTGATGACGAGTACATGTAGGTTTGTGTAAATGCAATTTAAAGTAATGCTTTGCTGTCCTCTTTTTCATTCCAAAACTTGACTTCCAAAACTTCCCCACTTTCTCTGCGCTGACCTTTTCTGTCTCTGCTTGGGAGGGATGTTCTAGTGCTGTGCAATTTTTGCAATAAACCAAAGCAAACATCTCCTGACCTCAGTGATGTACCCAATCAGTTCTCAGGGGAGAACACCTGCCAGAGCTTCGGATAGTAAATGGCACACATTCGACAACTTACTTCCCGGTCACTGCCATAGAGATAGATAATATAGACTCTCCAAAAAGTTTTCACAGGAAATATGGCATGCCATAGCCTCACACTGGATAGTAGCCTGGCTAGCGCCACCACTTCTCAATGAGACGTGGTCTGGGAACCAAACGTTCATTTTCTCGTATTTGAAAAAAAATGCCCAGATCCGTTTATTGGGTGCCACGGATGTCTATCAAATGCGTCTGTGCATAGTTCATCATCGCCTTGCTTTCCCCCTTGTTCTGTGATTGGTCCCCTATCTCAGGCGAAAATTTGCTCCATGGTCTCCAGGCTGCCTTAGCAGCGTGAATCAAATCGCGCACAAGGCAGCATGGGAACACCCAGGCTAACTGGATAGGGGAAAGTTGGGAAATTGTGCTAAGCTCAGTTTCTGGTGACCTTAGGCTGGCCTAAGGTGTGAAATGCAAATGCTGGCAGAAAAAGCCAAATGCTCTAAATCGTCTAGGTTAACTAAAAGCCTTCTGCAACATACGACACAAAACGTTGGCCCTGTGTAGAAGTAGAAGCATTCCAGTCCACCCAACAGGCCAACAAACTCCCTGATCCTCAGTTCTAGTCCAAATACTCTGCTCCATACATTTCATGTAGTCAAAGGTCCACACAGGGTACACAAGACTCACAAGGCAGCTATCTCAGATGATGCCCCCAGTGTCGCAAAAATCACCACTCTGAAACCTCACTGTGACACTAATCTCATTCTCCCCTGCATAAACTTCACTGACAGTCAGTTTATTGAGTTATCTATAGTTAATTGGTCTCAGAGTAGGTGTACAATACATTGTCACTGACATACCACAGTGCTACTGTATTATAAATGAAGGTTAAGTGAGAGACTTAAAAAAATAAGCATACGATGAACTGATGGTCGTACAAAAACAATTTAGTCTACTACTTTAGCGCATAAAGCATTGTTAGACAGAACAGACTTATTGCTGACACATTCACACACACACACAGAGAGAGAGAGAGAGAGAGAGAAAGAGAGAGAGAGAGAAAGAGAGAGAGAGATAGAGAGAGGGAGGCAGAGATGGAAAGGCCTTGAAACCTTACAAGGTTAGAGAGAAAGAGAGAGACAGGGACACACACACACACACAGCGGACTGCTGGGAGCTTGTTTACTGAAACAAAGCGCCCCCTCCATTTCATCAACAATAACTTGGCATGCTTCCGTCTTTGATAACAATGCTGACAAAAGCGTTCCCCATTAGACAAACACATGACCTCAGTTTACAGTTCGGATCCCTCGAGATAGGGGGGGGGGGGAGAGGAAGAGAAAGAGAGATAGAGAAACTATCGGGGGCTTTCTAGGGAAATGTCAAAGCAATTACACAAACATTTAATCTGATAAGTCATTTTTCTATTCTAATGTTCGGTGTCATTCTATCTGTTTTCACTTAGAAGGGGTGTAATGCGATGGAGACAGATAGAAAAGGACTATAAATCACTGAACTGGGAAGAGCAGTGAATGGGGACAGAGGACTGCATCAATATGGATAGAAAGATAGAAGAGAGAGAGATGGAGAGAGAGAGAGAGAGAGAGAGAGAGAGAGAGGCTGTACTTCAACATTGTTAAGAAGTAACCCAAAACAAAATGTCACCATGTACGTCTTCTCTCCACTCCTGAGTATTTTGCAAAAATGGAAATAGATTGCGGCAGCTGCTATGGAAACCACAGAGCCGTGCACGGAGAACGAGACTGACAGCCGTGCCACCACAGACGGGCACCATAATTGGTCACTTGTGTTGAGATGGCACGCAATGTTGTGCTATGACTGGCTCGCTCCGTAAATAACACAAGACAACACAATGGAGCAAAGTGATGGGTTGGTCTGCTGTGGCAAAAACCTGGCAAGCTTAGACCCAGAGACGGTCCTTTGTGTGTCACGCTCTCTGATTCCCTCTCTCTCTCTCTCTCTCACACACACACACACACACACACACACACACACACACACACACACATACATACGTGAGTTAAGTTGGGAAAGTAGATGTTTCCTTGGATTTATGCAGTTCTCACCACAAACATGAGCACTTGCAGACAAATGCAGTAGAAACTGTCATGTGAGCATACATTTCTACATTCACAATGCAGTGATGGCTTTGTTTCTGGCTTCTGTTAAAAAAAAAAAAAAAAACACTCATTCAGTTTTTAAATGACATACGCTTCAATACAGGTGCAGGCAAAACATCAGTCCTATTGTTATTGGACCTAAATGCAGCCTTTGACATGCTTTATCATAGCATATTACTACACAGACTGGAACACTAGGTTCTAGTAAAGCACATTGAGCTGCCTTGGTGCATGTCATGCACTGAACAAATACACTTGCCTTGCCTCCTGTATACAAGTCTGAGTCAATTTCACCATTAAGGCAGTGAGGAGGTGTGCAACTTCACCTCGTAAACAAGAGTGCATCACATCCTGCCACATGCATTAGTATCCTCCAGGAGAGCATCTGAACAACACAGGATCCATTTCTAACAATAACTCTAGCTCTATCTAAATACTACATCTCTGCTTTACTGTTTTAACATGGCAAATGCATTCTGTATGCTGTGTGGAAACTGGCAAGCGTGGCTGACAGCTGTGTCAGGTGGGGTCAGAGGTCCAGGGTTCAGGGTTCATAGGTCACATATTGGGTTCATCCTTGAGGACTCTGTGTGGAACAGAGGGAGACAGGCACGTGGCACAAGGACAGCGGGGAGACACACACACACAGCAGCTCCAGACTCCACTAGGAGATCCATATTAAGGGAACTAAATTATTCACATATCAATTAAGTGTCTGGGGAGTGTGTGTGTGTGTGGTGTGGGGGCAAACAGGGCTCCATGCTGCTCACTGCTGGGCTGGATATCATTGCTCCTGCAGCCAGTCACAGGCCGCGGAGTGGAGGAGAGATGACTTATGGCATTCCTCTTCAGGGATTCTCCATCAATCTACAACTAGGGATCACTGACTGGTGACTGGTTTTAGCAGCTATAGACAAATGTTAATGACAATAGCAAAGTGTATTTGTAGGTGTCTGAGTGCATATGTGGAAGCATGGCATGGTGAGCGTGTGTTGTGTGTACAAGCATGAGAGAACAGTGTGTGTGTGTGTGGTGTGTTTATTTGTGTGTGTATGTGTAAGCACTGTAGGTGTTGATATAAGTTGATGTGTGGTGTGTACCACATTGTGTATGCTTGCACACTTGTGTGTGTGTGTTTGTACAGTATGTTTTTGCGTGAGCATGTGAGTGTGTAAGAGAGTGTGTGTTTGCGTGTGAAGCAGGGGCTCCAGCGTGTAGGATGGGGAGGCCTGCGGGCGACAGGCGGGACGCTGGTGATGATGCACGGTCGTGTCGGAGAGGGATTCACCGCCCCGCACAATAAATCACCGCAATACACCATACCGCACGCCACACTTATCCCAGCTTTCTGGGAAGCAGTAAAAGCATTGCACCACCCCTACCCCCTTTATGTACACACACACACACACACACACACACACACACACACACACACACACACACACACACACACACACACACACAGACACTCCTCCATAGCATGAGAATTAGGAGCCACAGTGTTCCATAGCATGAGGATGCTCAAGGTTTCAGCCTGGGATGACCAAACACAGGACTCCCGTCTGGCGGCAATGCTGTGGAGGGGTGGTGCGGATGTGGCGATTAAAGCGGGACGCTGTGATTGGGTGATGGGTGGGGATGGGAGCTACGGGGCAGTTCATCTTCTGTATGTGTGTGCCATTAGAGAGAGGGGAGGGTCATGGGGATGGACTCTAAGTGGACACAGAGAGAGTCCGAGGTAGAGAAGCACCACAGAGGAGCCAGACACCACAGGGGATTCCGTCAAGGAATTCCTCTTCAAATACCAAACAGAACAATAATAATAATAATAATAATAATAATAATAATAATTATTATTATTATTATTATTATAATAACAATAATGAAGAAAAAATAAATGAATTAATTCAAAATACACAATATCTGTTGACTTAATTTTCAGAAAATAAGCAAAAACACAGGCATGTTGAGTTTTTTTTAATTATTTTTATTTATCCATGATCTGTATTTCCACCAGGCTTCACTTTCCTATGGGTTGAATGGCCATGTCTCTGCAGTGGTGCAGTCCTAAAATCCCCCATTCAACAGAGAGAGGGATGAGGATAAGGATCAGTCATTCATGGAGAGCCCCAGCACATCACAGCACCTCGGAGAGCCGCGAGCAGTGACCAGGAATACATGAATAGAGAGCGTGGAACGAGCCACTACTAGGAGACATACGAGACCATCTCCTCTAGGCTGCAGAGAAGAGAGAGTATCACTCCAGTGCTGCAACATTTTTATGTTTGTCACTGAATTAGAAATAGAGCTAGACAGGGAGGACAAGCCATCAGAGGGTGAATTACCCCACACACAGCATTCTTTCTCTCTCTCTCACACACACACACACACGCACACTGTTACACACACACACACACACACACACATGTGCACACACACGCAAGCACACACGCACACAGTCACACTCTCTCACACACACACACACACACACACACACACACACACACACACTCACTCACACACGCAAGCATGTACACACACACCTGTCTGCTGTGACACTAGTGGTGCCCTGAGGAGGTGCGGTGTGGTAGTGGCAGCAGGCTAACTAACACTAACAGAGCCTCCGGGGACAGCCGGCACTCTCTCTCTCCCTCTCAGATCTGCCCCACTACTGAGGAGCAGCAACAAGCCCCTCAAGCAGACGCCGCACGGGAGAGAGAGCCGCCGCCACCAGCTACAGGATGGTGTCACACACACCACTCACACCGCCTAGCCCTATTTATTTACACACACACACACACACACACACACTCACACACACATACATGCGCGACGACGCGACGCGACGCGACTGTGTATACCACGCTACACGCACACACACACACACACACAGCACACACACACGCACACACACACACACACACACACACACACACACACACACACACACAAGACACCCGATTCACCCCCACACACACTGCCCTCAGTCTCCGGTGGTCTATTTATAGCAGATGGGATGGATGGCGTGTGACACTAATGGTGAGCCTGGAGTGGGATCGATATGCAGTGGGGGGAGGAGGAGAGAGAGAGAGAGAGAGAGAGAGAGAGAGAGAGAGAGAGAGAGAGAGAGAGAGAGAGAGAGAGAGAGAGAGAGGGAGAGAGAGAGAGCAGACGAGTGGCCTCCTCCTCTCCTCAGGTAATGAGCAGTGTGCTTTCTCAGAGGAGCCCAGCCAAGCCTGAGAACCCCACAGCACACAGGTTAAAACACACACACACACAGCATCAGTATCTCCAACACACACACAAAGACACACACACAAAGACACACACACACACACACATCATTAACCTCATACCATCTACTTAGATATCATCATATCAACATCAACTTCACAGTCAGCACAGCCAACTAATTGTGATAATATGATATTGGGTCTGGTCTAAGTCAGTGAGACTTGCTTCTACTGCATAATTTAAGCAAAATCATAGAGCCATATATTAAAATAATAAGAAAAAAACTGCTTCATTTGCGCAATTGTTTGGACATACGGCACAGCTATTTCTATAGTTTATGTGGAAGAGTGGAACAAGAGAAGCGGTACATTTCAGATAAAGTCACATAACATTATTCTGCTGTTTGCTTCTGGTTTCTCATGATTTCTCCTTGACTCTCTATTTCCTGGTTTTGCATGAGCTAGGCAGTGGTAGGAAGACTCACTGTATAGTGTACTCAAGGCGAAGCGAGTGGCGACAGATTCATTGTGAGAATGCAGGTTGTGGGCGATTATGGATGACAACAGCAGTGACAACACAGTCGCCCGCCCAAGGTCCCGCTTTACACAAAACTGAAACTTCCCGAGAGAAGTGCTGTGAAAACAATTCAATAACTCAAGTTAGGACTAGTTAGGACAGGAATAATTGTCTGACGTGATATAACATAATATAAGCTGACATAATGTCTGAGAAAAATGCTTCCTGTAGACCCCAGACTGTCTGAATCAGACCGTAGATCTCCAGTAACAATTTCATCAGAATGTAGCCGCCGCAGTGAAAAGACCTGCCACACCTAATGAGTCAAAACCAATTTCCACAACACTTTGTTTCTCCTAAAACTGGTGCACTTCTGAAATAAAGCTTCCTCCAAAGCCAAACACCAGTGCTTATACTCAAAGACAGGCCTCAGGAGGAGCAACACACACACACACACACCACTCTGCAGCAACACACAGCTCTATTAGGCCCAGCACAGCCCACACACACACACACACACACACACACACACACACACACACACACACACACACACACACACCACTCTGCAGCAACACACAGCTCTATTAGGCCCAGCACAGCCCACACACACACACACACACAACACACACACACACACACAGACACAGACACAGACACACACACACACACACACACCACTCTGCAGCAACACACACACACACACACACACACACACCTTCATTGCTTTTCCTTCATCTTCCATCCAGAATAAAAGGCCCTGTCCATGGAGAAGTGATGGGAGCTAAATATTACATGAGCACAAAACAGCAGTACAAAAACAAAGCGTTGCCTTCCACAGGAGTGCCACTATGCAGGAGTCAGATGAAGACACATGCTGGTGTAGGCTCCATGGAGGGGGAGGAGGAGGAAATATGATGGACACACACGCGTGAGTGTAAGACTAGCTGACAAAGTGCCATCTCATTAGTTGGAACAGATTGTCACATGACACATGCACACACACACAAACTGAAACATACACATACAAACAATTAGGCAGGCAGGCAGGCAGGCAGACAGACACACACACACATGCGCGTCATACACACAGACACAGCTAGTTATGAATTATGAGTGTGAAGGGGAGAAATGGCAGCCTGGTGTCAGCGTATTGTGTTGAGGCTGCACCTGAGTGTGAAAAACGTCATAAATCCTTTCACCCGGTGTGCTCTCTCATTCCCCCCTCTCATTTCTTTTAGCTCTCGCTGTTTCAGATCTCCAAATGGCTTCATTGCTATGCTAAAATTGCTCATCTCTTTCCAAAGTAGTGAAAGGGGTGTGTAATAGTAAAATAAACAACACACAATGAATCAATAAATAAGGGGAAAGTAGGACTAAAATGCATAACTCGGTTGTGCAATGACCACAGACGCCCTGTGTGTGTGTGTTTCACTCACTAATGGTTTCCCTCTCAGGCCTTACAATTTTGCTCAGGTAGAAATCGAATTGGTTCTTTGCCCTACAAACAGCGAATTCAATATCCAACCTCTTCTGTCACACTGTAGCAACACACACACACACACACTCACACAAGCGAAATAACACCCACAGCCATCTATCACAAGTAGACAAGATTCATTACCACAGTAACTACAGTCATCCTGTTGCACACACTTAAGAAGCATCACATGCTCCCTCTCTCTCTCACACACACACACACAGCATAGAAATACTGTAAACTCAGTGAAAACTCTTCTCTCTCTCTCTCACACACACAGCATAGAAATACTGTAAACTCAGCCAAAACTGCTTTCTTTCCCATGCTCTCCAACTACTTTCCCATGGACGTCCTGTATACATTAACACACCTGGCCATAAACACACACCTGATGAGAGGGTCTGAGTGTGTGTGTATGTGTTGGCGAATGCCCAGGTAGGTCTGTCCTCAGAGGGCCTCACTGGTCCCTTGGGAACTCCACTCATAGGAGCAGCAGCTGAAGAGTCCATCCAATGCATGCACACACCTTTACTGATATCAGTGTGTCTACTGGGGTCTCCAATGTACGGTCATCATCATCTTAGGTGAGGCTGTAAACACAGGTGTGAAGTGTGTGTAGTTTAGAAAAGGTGTTTGTGTCTGTGCATGTTGTGCATGTGTGACTGTGATACTGATGGATGTGCAAGCAGGGCTCTGTTTATTGGTGAGCAGTGCACTAGTGTGGGGTGAGGAGCTTTTAGTTTGCTGACAGAGGCAGAGATTGTCTTGATTGAGCACATTTTTGCACTCACATTAGCCTACTCCTCCAATAAGACACACACACACACATACAAGCAGGCACACACAGGAACAAATGTAACATCAGACTTTTACTCAGTCTCTCTCACAAACACACACATGTTCAGTCTGTTTCACATTCTCTATCTCTATATACACCCAGACAGACAAACACACACACACACACTCTGTCTGACTATCTGTCTAGATCTGTCTCACGCACGCGCACACACACACACACACACACCAAATCAATCCCAGATCAATCTTAATTTCCTTCCCACTTTGACTGATCTCTGGACCAGATGGTACTCGGTCCCTGAGGACTTCATCAATCCAACTGAACACACACACACACACACTTTTCTTTCTATAAAAACTTTATTCCACAGGGTCATAAATACATCACACTGAAATCCATCCAAAAGTATGTAATGTATCTGCTGAATGTTCTGAAGTGTATGGAATGTGCTACATACAA
Source organism: Alosa alosa (assembly GCF_017589495.1). Taxonomy (NCBI): domain Eukaryota; kingdom Metazoa; phylum Chordata; class Actinopteri; order Clupeiformes; family Clupeidae; genus Alosa; species Alosa alosa. The sequence goes on along the minus strand of NC_063203.1, from coordinate 13,896,193 downwards.
TCTGTCTGACATCACATAGAGAACACATACAAAAGTAATGCTTCCTCTGCTTATGAAAATAATTGATTAAGTGTTCACTGCTAGAGAGACAACAGCATTGAGGATGAATGAGGACGTGCTGTACTGTATGTTCTCCACTTGCTTTGGTCTCTTCGTCTCTCTCTTTCACACACACACACACTCACACACACACACACACACACACACACACACACACACACAGTCGTAGATGGTCACTGCTGTGTGAGGAAGAGGGCGGCGCCACTCTGGATCCACTGGTCAGGGCTTCCGCCGCACGGCACGTCGATGTTGGTGACCACACGCACGCGCTCAGCACTGGTGTACACTGGCAGGGAGATGCACTCTTCAGGGCTGTAGCTGCCCGCCGCACTCTGCACAACAATAACAGATGTTACCTCAATGTTAACACAACATTGGCACAGCAGTAAAACAATGTGCCGGTCCAGGCCTCCAATGTAAACACGTTGTCACTGAAACATTAACACATTGTTCCGACTATTGAACTGAATGGCTTTCCTTGTGCTTACTTTAGGATCCCCTAAAGATATCTAACCCGAGTGCGTGTGGCATAGTTCTGTTGGGCTAATGATACCTGAACTAGGGCTACGGCTACAGTTCCAGAGAGGGAAAAAAGTTCCTGAATGTATTCAGAATGTATTCAAGCTCAGATTTATTTAAGCAGTGATTGTGATTCGGATTGTGATTTTGATGCAGAGGTGCTGGAACAGAGAGAGATGCTTGCCTTTCCAATGCGGCACCCTTTACTGTAGAGAGAGAGGAGATCAGAGGAGGAGAGGGGAGGAGGAGAGGAGAGGAGAAGAGAGAGATGAGAGGAGAGAGAAGGAGAGAGGAGAGGAGAGAGGATAGGAGGAGAGTACCGGTGAGGGGTGAAGGAGAGGAGAGGGGAGGTGGAGAGAGATGGAAGCAGCGTATAGCATACGCGTGTTCACAGTCTTATGCAGCAGTTCACAGCAGTGTGAGGAGTGAAGGGCGCACACGCGCACACGCACACACACACACACACACACACACAGAATAATTAGCTATTGTTACGACTACTTCAAACACAGTGCATCCAGCAGCCCCAACATCATCAAAGTAACCTAAGTAACATAATCTATCTACCCTCTCCTTTGCTCTGCTGGAATTCGTATGATAATGAATAGTGCGGCTCTCTTGTTAGGGAGGCTGGGGCTGCTGAGATGTTGGCAGAAGCCAGCAGAGACGTGCTGCTGCATTATGAATGTGTTCAGCGCTCCATAATCTCTTACACACAAGCACACACACATTCTATACACACACACACAAACACACACACACACGCTCATTAAGAGGTGAGAAGCAGTGATGCTGGCAGATGCAGCACAGAGAATGTTATGGGTGTTTTGTTGCCCCCACTATCTGGGACAGAACACACACACACACACACACACACACTGCACTGTCCCTGTTTGTCTCCTGGGGAGGGAGGGTTGCAGAAAGGGCAGTGACGCACTGGACTTTTTCTGTCTTATTTATGGCTTCCTGAACACTGGGGACTAGGGAATGTATGTGTGTGTGGTGTGTGTGTGTGTGTTTTACTGCACTAACAACACAGACACACATTGGTTGTGTGCAAAGTCTTTGAGGTGTACACCACTGTGGGCCTGTACTGCTCCAACACACACACACACACACACACACACACAGGAGTTATATAGATTCATGTATACAGCCCCAACTCCTGGACACATACAGGCACACCTGCTTTCAGAAACTCCAAACACACACATACACACATCGGGATGCACACATCTGAGGAGGAACACAACACCAGACGGCCAGTCTTACACACAGCCCTCCTGTGCCCTGTGATGAAACTTCTAGAAATAAAAACGAGGAGCAGGAAGAAAGGGGGGAGTCCCACAAAAGGATCTTTTATTTATTTCACTGTCATTGTGATGACAGGAGGACCATCCCGGAGGAAGGCAACAGAGATGACCTCTGGTGACCACGAACAATCTGAGCGACATGCAGGCCCGACAGCACTGGCCGCCACAGGCCTGCCTGACACATCACAATGGAGGGAGGGAGAGAGGGACGGAGGGAGGGAGGGAGAGGATGAATGGAGACAAGAGAAAGATAGAGAGAAAAGGTAGTGAAAGAAACAGAGAAAATGAAACGGGGCAGACTGAGAGGATGCAGAGAGAGAGAGAGAGAGAGAGAGAGAGAGAGAGAGACAGAGAGAGAGAGAGGGAGAGAGAGAGAGAGAGAGAGAGAGAGAGAGAGAGAGAGAGAGAGAGAGAGGAGAGAGAGAGAGAGAGAGAGCAAGGAGGTAGCTATTCCAACAACAGCGCGACAGACTGAGAGGATGCAGAGAGAGGGAAAGAGAGAGAGAGAGAGAGAGAGGGAGAGAGAGAGAGGATAGAGAGAGGGAGAGAGAGAGAGAGGGGAGAGAGAGAGGGAGAGAGGGAGAGAGGAGAGAGAGAGAGAGAGAGAGAGAGGGAGAGAGAGGAGAGGGAGAGAGAGAGAGAGAGAGGGAGAGAGAGAGAGAGAGAGGGTGAGAGAGGGGAGACAGGGGTGAGTGAGAGAGGGTGTGGATGAGTAGATGAGTGATTGAGTACCTGTGGAATCCAGGCCATGTAGCAGGAAGGCACGGCGGACACGCTGGGGGAGTCGTGCTGGTTCTCTGACAGACGGTTTCCGTCAAAGCTACAGCCCTCCAGCTTCAGGCCTCCGACCTGCCACACACACACACACACACACACACACACACACACACACACACACACACACACACACACACACACACACACACAGAGAGAGAGAGAGACAGAAACACGCTCACATGATTAGACATGCAAAAGCCACACTGTGGTGCTAAATGTCAAGTTAAACACTAATGAGCCACCTGTGGTGATTGGGGTCACCTGCACCAGCGCCATGGCAACCATAGATATTAGAAAGCTAGATACCCAGATTGTCCGCCGAGTTCCCATTAGGGTGGCATAATGCGGAACACAGCTTACATTGCTGGGGCAAAATCAAGCATTGTCTATGGGCAACACTTGCCGGCAATCAGAGACACCTGTCTGATTTCCAGTCAGAGTCACATGTTTCTCCATTGGCCTCCAGTGATTGTTGCCCCCACCAAGATGGCGGTAGGATATGTGGTCTCTAGCTTTCTAATATCCATGATGGCAACAACATAGACAGACAGTCAAAGCACGATCGGGGCGTCCGACATGTGCAGCCGCCCATGGCCTCAAAACACCTCTGTCTCAGAGGCCAAGGCTGCTATCGATTGTGTTTCCACACTATTTTAAATCCACTGGTCAGCTGTGCTAGGTCACATAGAGTGAGAGAGAGTGAGAGAGAGAGAGAGAGAGGGAGGGAGAGAGAGAGAGAGAGAGAGAGAGAGAGAGAGAGAGAGAGAGAGAGAGAGAGAGAGAGAGAGAGAGAGAGGACAAACTGAGTTTAGAGTGTTGTTGAGGTGAAGAGTCAGAGATAGCACAGGAGCAGCTGCTGGGAGGAGCCCTCCAAAAGAACAGGAGGGGGAAGAGAGGAGAGAAGAGGAGAGGAGTGAAAAAAATAATAAAAAGAAAGGCAGATAGAGGAATATCAGTGTAGAGGAAAACACAGGAGGACCGCATGAATGAGGTCAAAGAGAAAGTACAGAGAGAGAGAGAGAGAGGGGATGAAAGTTTAAGTAAGAGAAGAGTAGGGGATCAAGGAGAGGGAAGACATCAAAGAAAAAAAAACGAGTAGATTTGTATCCGTCCTTTTAGACTTGTATCTGTCCTACCAAGCTGAAAGTGAGTAAAAGAGAGGGATTCAGTAGAGAAAGAAACAAATGAACGGAGCCAGTGAGAGAGAGGGGGCATGTGGGCAAACACATTAGCACGGAGGCAAGCAGGCACGGAGCGCTCCCTTTCTGCAAATTCAATTACCCATCAGCCCCCAGGTGTGGCCCTGCTGATTACGCCCTGGAAACAATGTGTCTGCATAACTTCATCATGAAAAAAAAAAAAAAAAAAAAACTCCGGGCCAATACCTCTCTGACCGGCCCTTCCTGAACCCGATGAGGCACCACACACAGGGCTTTTCTTTCCAGCGTGCAGGAGTCAGCAGATGTCTGATAAGACACGAGCGCCGAGGCATATTCATCCCATACTCCAGGAGTTTCCTGGAGAGAAGGAGCGTTCCTGACTGCAGGCGTTATGGAAAAGGGATTTGTCACTCTGGAAAGTGCGCGCCATGCCAGAGAAGGAGCTGTTATTTTGTGCAGCCATCACCCACCCCCAACAGCACCCCCCCACACACACACACACAACACACTACCCCCTGCTCCCACCGAGATCTCTCCTTCTCTAAACCTCTCCCTCACTGTTTCTTTCACACTGTTCTTGGGGAGGGAGGGAGGGAGAGAGAGAGAGAGAGAGAGAGAGAGAGAGAGAGAGAGAGAGAGCAGACGAGTGGCCTTCTCCTCTCCTCAGGTAATAGAGAGAGAGAGAGAGAGAGAGAGAGAGAGAGAGAGAGAGAGAGAGAGAGAGACAGAGAGAGAGACAGAGAGAGAGACAGAGAGACAGAGAGACAGAGAGAGGGGAGACAGAGATTGACAGATGGAACTATATGTGCATCTCTGGGCTAAAAGTTGAAGTTGGACCAGACAGCTCTGCCAGTGGCTGAAAATCTCTGAGGGCATATTGCGCCCACACACACACACACACACACACACACACACACACACACACACACGCAGAGCAGCCGGCAATCAATGTACTTGTTCCAACAGTGAGTATAAATCATGTTGTCAAAGGGGTATATGATATACAGTAATCCTCTGTGACAGAGCTATGTTAACACTTTTCTGAGGTGAACTGCATTATCCAACCAGACCTGCATTTATATGTCACTGAGATACCAATACAGCCTCTCTCTACCGTTGCCTGTAGTTCACATTCTGAATTCGACATTCAGTAGAACATTTTACATTGTCAAAACATTCCTTAAGTCTAACAAACAACTAAAATTGTCTGAAGAATCCTCTCTATATCAGTACATACAGTTCCTGTGGGGTTTACTGGTTAATTATGCCACCACTGATGCTCTCTCAGCTCGACTCCTCCAGCTCTCTCTCTTTCTTTCTATCTCTCTCTCTATCACTCTCTCTGTCATGGCATGGGTGTGCTACCAACACAATCTGTGTAGCAGGGGATTTTCTACCATAATTGGTCATGAATATGGTATGCTGGTATTCTGTGACTGCGCACACACACACACACACACATATATATACACACACACACAATCAGTCAGCAGTAAAGGGCATCCCTTGCCCTGATGTGCTCAGAGTGACTCAGGCCTATTCTGGTCAGTACAGCCATCCATCACGTGAGGGCTACGGCAGACAGGACAATGGTTCAGGGGGGGGGTGAGGTCTTAAGAGAGGGCAGTCCAGCGGCCCTGTGTCTGACCAAGCACTTCCTGCCCTTCCCCTTTAGAGCAAACGCCGCCGGGCGGCCGGCATCAGAGGGACAGAGCTGGGGTCGGGCGTCTGGAGTCGGGGCTCCGTCCAGTCAGCCGTCTGGTGGGGAAACCCCTGCCAAGGCCGGACGCCAGGTAGGGACGTGGGCTTTGGGAAACTCCAGCTGTAGTGGCTCTGGTTTCGCAAAAGCCTCATACCCCTAC
>NC_063203.1:13883002-13885502 GCF_017589495.1 Alosa alosa | reverse complement strand
GTGTCTGAGAGGAGGCAGTGGCAGGCGTCCAGTTATCTCTCTGTCGATCACACACACAAACACACACACACACTACACACACACACACACACTAGCATAGATCCACACAGTGAGTATTCCTTGGCTGTGCTCCCGGTAGCCATGGGAGGCGGGCGCTAGAGGGGAGCTTGTCGGGGCCTGATCTGGGCTGAGTGGCTAAACGAGGCCAGAGCCACTCCTGCCCACAGGGGCCCAATGCACAGCCTGGAGCCAGGGCTCACTGGACATCACACACACACATTACTCACCCACACACACACACACACACACACACACACACACACACACACACACACACACACACACACACACAACACACACACACACACACACACACGCACACACACACACACACACACATTACACACCCAGTACACATACACACACGGCTGACACACACACACGCCAAGACGCTGCGCAATACACCACACACACACACACACACACACACACACACACACACACACACACACACACACACATTATTATTATTATCGACACAGCACAAGACACAGCGCCACACACACACACACGCACACACACACACGTACACACACACACACACACACACACACACACACACACACACACACACACACACACACACACACACACACACACACACACACACACACAGTGTGTTGGAGCAGTGGTAACATACCAACTGACAATTGGTCAGGTTCGATTTGCGCCGTTGGGAGGACATGTTCCTTTGGATAAAAGTGTCTGCTACATATCAGTCAAACACACACACACACAAACACTGATATCTGATGTCATCCTATGGTTGCTGAGTGAAATTCGAGTGAGTTGATGGTCATATTCAAAATTAAGTGACCACTGCAAATTTGAATGACCGTCAACTCATTCAAATGTCACTCAGCAACCGTAGGTCAGAAAAATGTGCAGTGGTCTCTTTTTTTTTCAGAGCTGTATATTCAGCTCATATATTTATGTCTGTGAGCTGTATATTCAGCTCATATATGTGTGTCTGTGAGCTGTATATTCAGCTTCATATATGTGTGTCTGTGAGCTGTATATTCAGCTCATATATTTATGTCTGTGAGCTGTATATTCAGCTCATATATGTGTGTCTGTGAGCTGTATATTCAGCTTATATGTGTGTCTGTGAGCTGTATATTCAGCTCATATGTTTGTTGTGAGCTGCATATTCACTTCATATATATGTGTGTCTGTGAGCTGTATATTCAGCTCATATGTGTGTCTGTGTATTCAGCTCATATATGTGTGTCTGTGAGCTGTATATTCAGCTTCATATATGTGTGTCTGTGAGCTGCATATTCAGCTTCATATATGTGTGTCTGTGAGCAGTGAGCTGCTACTGGAGGGGACGCATGAGCACAGCTTTTCTCAGCATCTGACCACAGCCTGGCCAAAAGCCCTGTCCTCTTACGTTCCCAGAAACAAACACAAAAAGAGAGTGCTCTGCAGTGTGGAAAAAAACAAGGGTGAGAAACAACAGGAAGAGCAAGAGAGCAGGAGGTGAGTGTGAGTGTGAGTGTGTGTGTGTGTGCATGTGTGTTTGTGTGTGTGTGTGTGTGTGTCTATGTGTGTGAGTCTCTCTCTGTCTCTCTCTCTCTCTGTGTGTGTGTGTGTGACTCTCTGTCTCTCACACTGAACTGTCTCTCTGTAAACACACCTGCTCCGCCTGTTTGCCTTATGAAAGTCTTTTCCAAACAAATCCCTCCACAAAAAGAGATGGACAGGGGGAGATAGAGGGATGAAAGGAGAGAGAACTAAATAGAGAGAAAGAAAGATGGGAAGAGACAGCGCTGGAGAGAGAAAGAGAGACAGACAGAGAGAGAGAGAGCGAGAGAGAGAGAGAGAGAGAGAGAGAGAGAGAGAGAGGGGGGCTGAGTGAGGGCTGAATGTCTTAACATGCCCTCCAAACAAACATTCTCTCATTCTGTTTGAGACTCAACTTAGGCAGCTTAGTAAAAAGACAGGGTGTACTGGCACATACCAGTGAGACATGCACTGCATCCCTGTGTGTTGTCCAGTATTGTCAAAATGTGTGCAGTATTATTATTGATACTTGGGAAGGGGGACTTTTCCTTCCATGACACAGCATACTCCTGCAAAATCCCGGAATCTCTTACACAGCTGAAGCAAGCAAGCACACACACTACCCACCCACACACACACACACACACACACACACACACACACACACACACACACACACGCATAATACACACACACACACACACACACACACACACACACACACACACACACACACACACATTACTCACCCACGCTCATACACACACACGCTGACACACACACACGCGCACGCACACACGCACGCACACACGCACGCACACACACACACACACACACACACAACACAATAATAATAATAATATCATTTATCAATAATAATGCCAAGACACACGCCAAGACACACACGCCATCACACACACACGCTGCGCACACA
>NC_063203.1:13853002-13878002 GCF_017589495.1 Alosa alosa | reverse complement strand
GAAGAGTGTCTGGCAGAGTGGAGCGGAGTGGAACACAGCGTCTCTCACACTCCCCTCCGCCTCTCCCACACTCTCACGGTCCACCCACCGCCATATGCTCATGCTGCTGAGCGGCCACACACACACACACACACACACACACACACACACACACACACACACACACACGCCATGTAAAAATATTAAAGACTCAAATATATACAGACACATGAAAAGCCAATGCACAAACCTGCATATGGGTGTACGACACACACACACACACACACTCTCTCTCACACACACAGAGTATATCTATGGCTGCAGAATGGTGGGGGTATTAATTAAGCAGATAAGAGCCGTCCGAGATAAGCAACGTGCTGCACTTCCCTCTTTCCCTCTCCCCCTCTTTCTCTCTCTCCTCTCTCCCCCTTTCTCTCTCTCCTCTCTCCCCCTCTTTCTCTCTCTCCTCTCTTCCCTTCTTTCTCTCTCTCCTCTCTCCCCCTCTTTCTCTCTCTCCTCTCTTCCCTTCTTTCTATCTCTCCTCTCTTCCCTTCTTTCTCCTCTCGAAATAGAGGCTCTGCCTTGCAGCTACTGCATAATTCCCATTCAAATAAGCCAAGCCAGGGTATCTGCATATATGGAAGTGAGGGTTTGTCCTGATTAGACCGTGTGTCTTGTGTTTAGTGTGTGTGTGTGTGTCTCACCTGTATGGCCAGTGCCCGTGCTACCACGGCCCTCAGGTATTGCATTGGGTCTTCAGGCCCCTCCCACTTGTTCTGCCAGCTTAGAGGACACTGCAGACAAGAGCAGAGAAGAGAACACTTACTCATCAGCTAGAGAACACACACACACACACACACACACTAAACACAGACAGACACACACACACACACACACACACACACACACACACACACACACACACACTAAACACAGACAGACACACAGACAGACACACACACACACACACGCACACACTAAACACAGACACACACACACAATAAACGCACACACGCACATAATAAACACACACACACACACAAATGGATCAAGGCCACACTTACAGCATCAAAGAGTTCTGAACCTCATCTTTGAAAAGAGCTACAGGAACAGGTCGTTTTAACACAGCAATACAAAGAATGGGAAAAGTCTACCACACTGGCATGTTTAAAGTATTCATTTGATTATTTTACATAAAGTAACTCTTTTATTTCACACACACACACACACACACACACACACACACACACACACACACACACACACACACACACACACACACACACGGCCGAAGCAGAGGACGCAGACACAGGATGGACTTGGTCTATGGAACGTGTCTGTCATCACACTCTTAACATCCTGACCCACACAGTACACAGACACACAAAGGCCTGATTGCACAAACGCTTTATCAGCTAGCAGCCTAAGCCTTTCCGCACTCTCCACAGAGAAGAGAGAGAGAGAGAGAGAGAGAGAGAGAGAGAGAGAGAGAGAGAGAGAGAGAGAGAGAGAGGGTGAGCGAGTGAAAGAGACAGAAACGAAAAGACGAGGAGCACTATGGATGAAAAGAAGAGAGCGATAGATAGAGAGATAGAGAAGGAGAGAGAGAGAGGCTGAGGAAGAAGAAAGACAGCAAGCAGGGAAGGGAGTGAGGGATGAGGATTGAGAGAGAAGAGAGAAAAGGGGGGAGTAAAGAAGAGAGAGAGGAGGGGTGGAGGGGGGGGGGCAAGGGATGTAGCACGGACACGCTCGTGTAGTCATGTTTTTATAATGTCTGCAGCAGCACTCTGCAGCTACGTCCCCCTCTACCCCACCCTCCCTCCAAACAGCAGCAACGCACCCTGCATACCCAACTACATTGGTGCTGCTCCAACCATTTGAGAGAGGGTGGAGGGCACAGACGCAGAGATGAGAGAGAGAGAGAGAGAGAGAGAGAGAGAGAGAGAGAGAGAGAGAGAGAGAGAGAGAGAGAGAGAGAGAGAGAGAGAGAGGAGGAGAGGTGTGCACCAAAGCAGGGGGCAAGGAAAGATTATGGAAAAAAATGCACATGTACTGTATAGAGGAGATATGAGAGACAAATGAGAGGGCGAAGTGTGGGAGACAGAATAAAAAATGGGGAGATTGAGGGAGAAAGGGATTGAGAGAGGGAGAAAGGGATTGAGAGAGGGAGAAAGGGATTGAGAGGGGGAGAAAGGGATTGAGAGAGGGAGAAAGGGATTGAGAGAGGGAGAAAGGGATTGAGAGAGGGAGAAAGGGATTGAGAGGGGGAGCAAGAGAGAGCCGGGGAGAGGATGAGAGAGGGAGGAAAAAGGCATGAGGATGGAGCCAGTGCATAGAGAGTCTCTTTCTCTAGTGAGTCTATTGAGGGGGTATTGGATGGAAACCCCTGTGGGCGATGTTGCTGTCTATTCATCTGAATCCACTCGATGTGGGAGCGGAGCGATCCCTCGCTCTTTCTTTTCTTCCTCCATTCGGTCCATTCCCCTCATCCCTCATCCTCTGAGCGCTCCTAGATGAGACTCCAGACACCATGCGGTGCCTGTTAATATTCTGCCCAGGACACACATTAATCATGCAAACACCAAGCAACACGCGGCGCGACACACTCACACGCACAAGACATCGCGACAAGACGACGCGACGCGACGCGACGCGACGCGACGCACGCGACGCGACACACACACACACACGCACAAACACACACACACACACAATCACATTTATATTTTGCACCTGCAAGACTTCATAAACAAACATACATACACACATAGACACACACACACACCCTAAGGCTACAGTGTATCACATACGTTTCTATAATGTTAATATACATGCAGCCCCCCACACACATACACACCCTAAGGCTACAGTGTATCACATACGTTTCTATAATGTCAATATACATGCAGCCCCCCACACACATACACACCCTAAGGCTACAGTGTATCACATAATGCTTCTATAATGTCAATATATATGCCCCCACACACACACACACACACACACACACAGACTTGAGCTTGTACGGACTGGAGCTTATGGACATGTCCTCTTCATTGAGTGATTTGTTTGTTGTTTACTTGTTGTTGTGTGCTCCACCGGAATGCCTGGCCACTCCAGAGGCACGTTTGTCAATAGGCCTTATCTGAGGTAGACAGAAAGACCAATAGACTAGGGCATGAGTGGGGAGAAACACTCCCATTACCACAACAAAGAAAAGACCAGCTACTGTCCAGACATCCATCTCCATGACTGGCTGACCAGCTAAAGAGCTAACGTGTGCCCCCCCTCCTGGTCAGACTGTGTTGGCATGATAGTTGTGTCGTCCATGGTGCGGGAGCAGGGCTGCACTTGTCCCACTGGGTTCATCCCACTGAACGCTGCTAAATGGAGTCGCCCGGCTAAGCGGCGCACTGGCCACACGAGGGGTGGGGGGGGGGGGGAGGCGAAGGAGAGGAAGGAGGAGTGCACAAGGGGAGGAGGAGGAGCAGGAGGGGGAGGAGGAGGGGGATGAAGACGTCTGTGGATCAGTGGGCTCTGAAGAGTGGGGGAGAAACTGCTCAGATCCTCTGCATCCTTCAGACGATTCTGCGCTTGCGCCTCTCTTTCAATCAGCCTCATCCTTCAACTGGCTCATCTTTCAACTGGCTTTCCTCTGGTTTGTGTGCACGCATCCTACTTCCCCACTCCTGTCTCCTCTCTCACCAAGCAGGAGATGAGAACATTTGTGTGTTTGTGTGTGTGTGTGTGTGTGTGTGTGTGTGTGTGTATGTATGTGTGTGTGTGTGTGTGTGAGTTGTGAGTGTGAGTTGTGAGTGTGATTTCAACTCTATTAATTCCTCCTCTCTCTGGCTGGCATCTACTGTCGAGGAGAGAAGCTATTCAGTTTATTCCATTTAAACCTCTAATATGTAAATACCGTCTTGAGCAATGCCGGCGAAACCACAAGCACGCGGGTGTGGGTTCTCAAATATGACTTCAAGGGGCTCGTTTTGGGTTTGCGGTATGTTTACTGGGAGGCTGACAGCTCCAGTTTTAGGAGGCATCCTACTCGCAGCAGCAACGCTGCATGCACTAAGGCAGTGTGTCCCAAACTGTGTGCTGTGAGGGCTGCAGAGGTGTGCCGCAAGAAAAATACATATTTTTTTTATTAATTCATTAACAATTTGTTCGGATAATTGTGGGCTACTGAAATCTGATGTCATGAAATTGATTCATAACTGTTCTGTTTTATCTGCATAATGTTTTGCACATTTGTCTATCTTTCTTGAGGATACTGGTCAAGGAGTGATATCATTGATATTGGTCAAGGAATGCTACACACATGTGTAACTAACAGCCAATCCCACCTCAAACATGGCCCAACAAAAGAGTTGCATTCAGAAGTAGCAAAAAGTCATCCTTTATGCCATGCTGCATAGCTGAAAAACAAACATCGACAAAATCTATACAAATACTTTAAAGGGGTCCTAACCATCACCTTGACTCACCCCCTTTTGTGACGCTGAACAGAAACTAAAACAAGTCAGAGCGGGGCAACAGGCAGACGGCCGGTTACAATAACGCTTGAGCTATGGGTTTTACGGACAGCTTCCCCACATTATGTGTCAAAATACCAGTGGGTTTATGTGGCAGCATGGGGCAATAAACAGCAGCAAGCAAACGTGTGTTGTTAGTTTTCTGAGGGAGAGAGCAAGTATTGAGAAACTGATAGACACATGCACACACATTTACACACACGCGCACGCACACACACACACACACACACACACGCACGCACGCACACACACACTCACTCACACACGCACGCACACACTCACAGGCTGACAGGGCTGGGCAGCGCGGAGCACTGATGAGAGACACAGCCCAGCTCAGGCCCTAATCACACACACTGCACACTCACTCCTCACACTAATCCCCCCACGAGAGACGGAAGAGAGAGAGAGGGAAGAGAGAAAGCACCAGAGAGAAGGGGAGAGAAAGAAAAAGACACAGTGTGTAAGAGAGGGAGAAGAGAAAGCGATAGAGATAGAGAAAGAGAAAGAAAAAAGGGGGAGAGAAGGGGAAACTGAGACAACCAGACAGAGAGAGAAAGAGAGTGCAGAGGAGAGGAAAGAGGGGGAGAAAAGATGTGTGTGCAGACAGGAGAGTGGGGAGAGAGGCCAAGAGAGAGAGAGAAAGAGAGAGAGGTAGAGAGCAAGGGAGCGAAAAAACAGAGAACACCAGAGAAAAGGGGGCAATGAGTGCCTTAAACAAGGGATAGAGAGGAGGACAAAGAGAGAGAGAGAGAGAGAGAGAGAGAGAGAGAGAGAGAGAGAGAGAGAGAGAGAGAGAGAGAGAGAGAGGGAGCAGGTGAGCGAGAGAAACAGTGAGGGGTAAACAGTGTGGGGCGGGCGCAGCAGACCTGAGGAGCGATTAACGGGAGATCTGTCCGGATTTGGGGGACCTCACCCCCCGACGTTCTAATCACATAACGAGTTGGAGCCGGGATCCAGAGGCCAGCAGGCTAGTCACACACTCAGACACACTCACTCACACACTTTGTGTCACACACACACACACACACACACACACACACACACACACACACACACACACACACACACACACACACACACACACACACACTCCACGTTCTAATCAGAGAGGCTGTGAGACATGGCAGACAGAACACATTTACATTTTGATTTGGTTACTTAGCCGCCACTTTCATCCAAACTGACTTTCAGTGCAGTTGAGGCATATTGTAGAAGAACCAGGCTTTTTACACTGAGGCTACAGACACTCTGGAACTCTCTCTCTCTGTGCTTTGTCTGTGTGTGAGTGTGTGTGTGTGTTTGTGTGCGTGCATTAGTGAGAGCTTAGAGGTCATACACACAAGAAGACTTTCATGACTTACATACTCTCTATGGCACATATGGCATGTGTGTGCGTGTGTTTACGTTTTAAAGGGTACATACACATACTAGCTATATGGTGAGGCCATACATTGTGCCCAGCCAGGTGATCTAAAAACAAAATATACCTGTGTGTGTGTGTGTGTGTGTGTGTGTGTGTCTATTGGCATTGGGAGGTGTGTGTACAGCACTTGTCTATGTGGGTATGTCTCCGCTGTATAAAATCCAGTAATGCAGTGTGACCAAGGATAAGGGAGGTGTGCACAAGACAGAAGCGCAGGGATGGAGGGATGGAGAGAAAGAGAGATAAAGAGCGAGAGGGGGAAAAGGAAAAGGGACGAGAGAAGGAGGGAGAGAGGGAGAGGTTGCAGGGAGAAAACAGAAAAGCAAGAATAATAATGTCAAAATGTATGCAGCCGCAAGGTTTATAAGTGTCTCAGTGTGTTTGTCTACGGAAATATTAAACAGGCCGTGAAAATCCCCACTGTAAAGTCCCAAACACAATCAACCGAGACAGAGAGAGAGAGCGTGCAGAGTGAGAGAGAGAAAGAGAGACATCAAGAGAAAGAGAGAAAGAGAGAGTGAAAGAGAGGAAGAGAGCGAGGGAAAGAGAGTTCCATGGATATCGTCCTCTACCCAGTATCCCCGACCCAAGCCCAGATCAGAGGGGCCCGGTCGGGATGGGAAACAGGAAATGACGGCTGGTGGCGTTTTGATTAAAATAAGAGGATTAAATTAATCAAAAGGCGCTATCAAAAAGCCCCCAGCTAAACACATCTGCGGTGATGCCTATCAGTCTCTCCCAGAGTTTAATTAAGAAATGTAACTGGCAGAGCAACCAGGGGCAGAACAGAACAGGGGATAAATACATGAGAGAGAGAGAGAGAGAGAGAGAGAGAGAGAAAGAGAGAGGAGAGAGAGGAGAGAGAGAGAGAGAGAGGAGAGAGAGAGAGAGAGAGAGAGAGAGAGAGAGAGCGAGAGAGAGGGCAAGGCAGAAATGGAGAGGCATTAAAACCTTACCAAAGGTCTGTTTTCAGCAGCAAAACCACAGCACACATGAATGATCAAAGCTGTAGGTTGTGAGTGAGCTTTGCTGGTATTGTGCACACAGAAGAACACACACTCTCAAATTTGCTTGGGAAACTGAAATAATTGAGAAACACATAACTCAACACACACACACACACACACACACCTCCTGATTAAGGAGCGCAGTGGCCAGTTTGTGGACGTCGGCGGTGAGCAGGGAGGTGCCGCGGATGACCTTGCTGAGGGCGGCCAGTGACTGGTGGATGCTCTGGACCAGGCGGATGCCGTTGAACTGCTCCAGGACGATGAAGGAGAGGATGGGGGAGCCCTGGCTCTCACTGGGGGGGGGCACCTTCTGGTGGATCAGAGACGAACCCTGAGGGGAGGTCAAGGGGTCAGACCAAGAGAGAGAGAGAGAAGGAGAGAAAGAGAGAGAGAGTGAGAGAGAGAGAGTGAGAGAGAGAGAGAAAGAGAAAGACAGAGTGAGAGAATTTAAAATACTTGTATTGGCACATTTTTCAAGAACTCTAAACTTATAGTATAGTAACAGCTCAGATGAACATCAAGATTAACACAAAGCTCATGTGCTGCCTTTTGTGAGTAAATCAATAGACAGAGAGAGAGAAGCGGACAGATTGAGGGAGACAAAGAGAGATATAGAGATAATGGCAGAGAGGGAGAAAGGCTAAAAGCCCTTCACACAGTGAATAGCACTTGCGCGCGTCTCCGCTGTCCTTGAGAGCACTCCTCACCCACTAGACAAACACAAATGGAAACACACTTAATCCCAAGCTAATTGCCCTCGTATGCGGGCGTACAGTAGGCTGCTTTGCATTTGGCACCGCGCGGGGGTTGGCACCGCCACACAGACAGACCCGTGCCCCGTTAGTGATGTTTGCCGTTAACTGGTGCGTCGGCGAGGGGAGAGAAAGACCCGATTGGTACCGCCGGTGAGCTTAACGTGGTGGTGAGAAAAAAAAAAGGTTTCAAGGCTTCGCTCAGCACGGCAGCATTGGGAACCACGGCAGGCTGGTGCCAGTTGTGCCCGCGTGCCAACGCTGGAGAGGGAGCCAGGCTGGCACAGAAACGCAGGAGAGAGAGGAGAGAGAGAGAGAGAGGAGAGAGAGAGAGAGAGAGAGAGAGAGAGTGAGAAGTGAGAGAGTGAGGGATGGAGGAAGAGATGAAAAAGGAAAAAGGGAATGAACGAGATATATATATATATATATATATATATATATATATATAGAGAGAGAGAGAGAGAGAGAGAGAGAGAGAGAGGCCAGCAGAGGCATAAGGGAAAAAAAAAAAAAAAAAAAAAAAAAAACAGAGCAAGAAAAACAAGCATGCCTCAAACAGAGCGCTGCTGCCATCATGAAATGGGAAATGAGAGGAGACGCAAAACTCTCGCTCATCCCAGAGCGTGCAGGTGTGTGTGTGTGCATGCATGTTCAAGTTGATGAGTGTGTGTCTGTATGTGTGCGTGTGTGTGTATGAGTATTGGTTTCAACATCACCTCAGAGAAAACAGGCAGAAGCAAATTCAATTAGTGCAAACATGCATCCCACGTTCCCATGTTCACCCCACATCATCTCTCCTCTTTCTTTCTTTCTCTCTCTTTTTCCATCCTTCTTTTCCCATTGTTCCTCTCTCCACTGTCTCTTCCTATGACCACGTATGCAGGCAGGGAGCTGGAATGAGATATGCTAATCGAGTGTCGCTGCGTCTGGAGAAAGCCGGGCAGGGAGCAACAATTAATTAAAAGCAGCGGGACGCCGAGCATGCTGGGACGGCGGCGAGGTGGCAGCTCATCTGCTGTAAAGGCCCCCATTAACACAGCGCAGCGTTCTTAACGCGCACAATAGCAAAAACAATGCGCCATTGTGCTGGAGTCGCCGCATTTGCAATCACACAACAGCGTAGGAAGCCAAGGAGTAAACACAATATATGAATGTCCCTAAGGTGTGTGTGTGTGTGTGTGTGTGTGTGTGTGTGTGTGTGTGTGTAAGAGAAAGAAAGACAAAAAAGAAAGAAACAAAGGGTAGGAGATAGAGTTTAATCAATGTTCTATTTAGTCAATGTGTGTGTGTGATACTAGCACATGGGAACCAGGATATACACCTCTGTTTGTAACACCAGTGAAAGACTGAGATGGTGGAGAGAGAGAAAGATTTTAAAAACAATTTATATTTTTATATACCATTTATAAACCACTTTTGTCAGGTGAGAGGTTATAAATGAAATGAAAATAGGTGAAAAATCTACACAGGCCTAGTGATCTTTAAGGGATGATGTGTTATTGCTGAAGAAGAAAAGTGATGAAAATGTAATGAAAAGACAACCTGAGGATAGTATGCACAAACACAATATGGATTAGATATCAAGCAGCAAGTATTATACAAAAGCAGAAGATTTCCTTTTGAAAGTAGGATTCTAGATCACCACACCAATCAGCTGCACCAATCTGCCCATGAGACACACAGGAAGAGAACAGATACAAAGAATACACAGAAATGAGGGCAGCGGGGGAGTCCACCTGAACAGATATCGGATCTCCCATGATGTATAATGGGGAGTTAACCCATCTCGATATTGTGATAAAGGACATCATCAGTACTAGAGGGAATATCTGAAAAGAGAGCTGGAAGAGACACAATCAACCTCTGTACATCCTTTATACACAAATCAGACAAGTGAGACAAAAACGTTTCAAATCTCAGAAAAAAAGTTTTCTTTTTCTTTTTTCAGTTTTCTTAATCACATGGGTTTTTCTTTTCCTTCAAGAGGATCTCACAGACTTGGCTATATCTCGCATCCCAGAAACTGTAGCGTGGCAACTAGCCAGAGAACAGGTCAGTTTTCTAATCACGTCTGATCAGATTTCTGTCTTTAGACAGTGACGACTGAACTTCAGCACCACCAGACATGGACAGCGACCGAGGTGCGAAAAATAGCTTGAGGTGAAGACACAGGCGGATTATCAGGCGACTTTAAAATGTTAGGCAAACCTACAGTGTGGATATCTTTTTTTCTGATTGGGATGCTGGAAGGACTTGCGAAAGACTAAAGTCCAAGTCAGAATTTTCTGTTATCGGAGTCTGGTAGCAGCGGAAAAACAGCGACTTTCACAAAACCAGAAACCAGATCACTCTTAAGGTTTTAAAGTCTAAGTTCAATTCCCTGAACTAGCACATCAGCGCTGCAGTATGTCTCTCCAAAGAACAGCAAAACGGAAGCAACAATAAAAGACTGGGCTGCACCAGCATCGCACAACTGTCCCTCTCACGCCCTGAGAGAGACACCATCCCCTCCAAAACAAACAGATCATAGACAGAATCCATTTCCCTGTGTGGATGATCTAAACTTAGAGTATGCACAAAGCCAGCACTCTTCGAATTCCTTCGCTTTGGAGACAGATTCTTCCTTTCCAGAATTGGACATACAGCAATGAGGTGGCCCACCTCACAATCTAACATACAATCTAAGAAAACATTGCTCTAACCAGTAACCCAGACTGGGCAAAGCTCTGGACTATAATAACCATAAACTAAAATAAACTTCACATATCTTCAAAGCTTACCAATTAAAGGTTTGCAATGAACCTTCCCCCAGGGTTGTTTCACAAAACCACCACCAAATCAAAAAAAATATCAAAACGCTAATTCACCAGAGCCTCTTCGTCGCAAGCACGCTTCCTAAAAAGATATTTACAAAAAGAAAAAACCAACCAATGCAATATCAACTAGACAAAGTAGATGCTCCCCAATTTTTTGAACTGGGAAAAAAATGGATTTAGGCCCCGATTTGCTAGCCTGGCTAGCGCCACCACTTCTCAATGAGACGTGGTCTGGGAACCAAACGTTCATTTTCTCGTATTTGAAAAAAATGCCCAGATCCGTTTATTGGGTGCCACGGATGTCTATCAAATGCGTCTGTGCATAGCTCATCATCGTCTTACTTTCCCCCCTGTTCTGTGATTGGTTCCCTATCTCAGGCGAAAATTTGCTCCATGGTCTCCAGGCTGCCTTAGCAGTGTGAATCAAATCGCGCGCAAGGCAGCATGGGAACACCCAGGCTACCAATTTGCTACAACTGGGGGAAAAAGACTGGATCGAGCCCCCAATTTGTTACAATGGGAACAAAAAGACTGGATCGAGCCCCCAATTTGTTACAATGGGAACAAAAAGACTGGATCGAGCCCCCAATTTGTTACAATGGGAACAAAAAGACTGGATTGAGCCCCCAATTTGTTACAACTGGGGAAAAAAAGATCGGATTGAGCCCCCAATTTGTTATATCTCTGTCTAGAGCTTGTGGGACATAACAAAGTTTGTGAATAGTGAAAAACGGGCAGACAACGTAACATAACATTAACTTGTATTTATTAATGCAAAAATAGGAAAAGAAGTATAGAAAAAAACAGACTAAGGATTAACTAAGGAGCAACAAACGAAAAACAAGGCCTTGAAAGTAGGCCTCAGCAGCCAGGCACTCACACCCGGTCTCTCACCCCGGTGAGTGTGAAAAATGAAGGTGGTTGCACGGACAAGGCCCAAGGCTGGCCCTAGCGGCAACGGCAGTGGCAGCCAAAAGTGTGATCCGAAGTGAGCACAAGAGATTCCTCGAATGACGTCAGCCAGCTTTTAAAGGGGAAGGCTGTCGTGACGTCCAATTGGATCACCACACCAATCAGCTGCACCAATCTGCCTATGACGCACACAACAAGAGAATACACAGAAACAATCCATAGGATTGTGACACCCCGCACACTAGGGCTGTGCTTTCTATATCAAAATATCAATATATCGTATCGCCACTTGCGAAATACATCACATCGTATCGTCATTGCTGCCAAATATTGATATTTTTTAATAAAGCATTAGGCTGTGCAAAAATGTCTTATTTGTTGAATTATCTGTAAAAAGTATGATCTACATATTATACTGTCCAGGTGGTACACAGCAAATTGTGTTTCCAGCTCTATTTTTACAGTTGCGGTAAAAAGTATTGTAATATATCACAATATGTGTTGTATCGCAATATATTGTGATGTATTCTACAGGCTCCTGCACTCCTCCTGTCCATCCCTAACACCTCCCACATTTGCAGTGTCATCAGACAACGTCTGAATGTGGCATGACTTAAAGGAGCGATTTGTAGGATTGTTACAGAACGTTCTGTAGGCCAAAATCAAAACACTGCTGAACGTTCTCAAGACTACCAGACGCAAGCCTCTTCTGGGTTGCCAGATGTAATGAAGACTTAGCTAACGTTAGTTGACCTGCAGCTGCTTTAACGTTTCTCCAACCATGACCCAGCTACACATTACGGAAACAGTGAAAACAAAAAATACCTCTCTAACCGTCGGCATCTCAGGAAGCTCCTCCGATGTCCACTTAATTTGTTTGTTTTAATTTTTGAAATTTGCCTGCCTCTCGTAGGCGTTCATGACTACAACTGACAGCAAGTTGACAGTTAGCCTTTGCTAATTTGGCAACACAAATAGGAGGACACGCCAGCCCATTATTAATACGCTATTCTAGAATGAATCGTTCAAAACATAAACAAAAATTCCAAGAGATTCCGTCTTGCAACTCATTTTTTTAACGGGTTTTACGGGTTATAATAATGTTGTCAAATAATCCATTACTTCAATTCATTGTGTTTCCTTACTGTCTGACGAGATATGGTGATCATTTTTGGAATGGTTAGAATTTATTTTCCATTATTTCCTACATACTGGTCCTTTAAGAGTTGCAATTGAAGTCAGTAGTGTACAGGGCGAACACGTTAACTAGAGGAAACAGTTCCCTGTGGAGCACCAGTGCTGCTGACCACTGCCTAAGACGGTCAGTCCTGTGGGTCCGTTATCCAGGACACCAGATCCGGTGCACTCTCATTTTCAATGGCACGGCGCCACTTCCTTCATCCAGTCGAGAGTATGCCCTGTGTGGCAGATAGAGGATGGCATTCTCCACCCCCACCTTCTCCTTGGTAAGAGAACTGCAGTGGGTCAAATGCAGGGCAGACCTGGGGTCATAGGAAATGGAGCAGCAGCTGTTCCAAGATCTTCATTATATGTGATGTCAGGGCAACAGGCCTGAAGCCGTTGAGTTCAGTGGGATGATGTGCCTTCTTTGGAACTGGCATGGGGCATGATCTCTTCCACAGTGTAGGGACCCTCCCTAGTAGCAGACCAGAAGTTGAAGACATGCTGAAGTGGTTCCCCCAGTTCCACTGTGTGATGTGAGAATGGGATTGATGGAGCTCCACAGATTGGGGCCAGGATGTAAACAGCAACCAAACAGATGTTATCATTATCCACAATGTGTGTGTGTGTGTGTGTGTGTGTGTGTGTAAGAGAGAGGACTATCTGACAAAGGACCGGACGTGACAAGGAACAGAAGCACAAGTAGTAAATACAAGAGAAAACTACAAACTACAACTCCCAGACATGTAACTAGAGACAAGCCCATGACACTCTCCCTGCTCTAGGTCCATCAGAGTGCCAGGACAGGGGGACTCCGAGGAGACAACTGCTCTGGTGGGCACTGGACCCCCCTTTTTTTCATGTCTTCTTCTTGCAGGAGAGCGGCAGCCACATGCATGCCTGCAGTTGTTTGGAGAGCAGAGGCCTTTCAGCAACTGGGAGTGCAGTCCACTGGGAACTTTAGGGGAATTAAAATACCCCCCCCCCCCTCTCTCTCTCTCACACACACACACACACACACACACACACACACACACACACACACTGCAGGGGCAAAAACATACCCATGCAAAAACACTTTATCGTACATAAGGCTCATACAGTATATTCATTGTCTCCTACACACACACACACACACACACACACACACACACACACACACACACACACACACACACACTTTTCATTGTTCATCAGAGCTCTCCTGACCACTGCCAGGTCTCATAAAGCGAGCGTAGGCTGTGAATCTAGTCACCGCTAGACACACACCAACCCACGCAGTGAAAAAAAGGTAGACCTTAGTCCCTGCACGCATAATAGAACTCTGTGAACTGTGAGCCTGCCACAGCTAGAGAAATATAAAAGAACGACGTGCCAGGCAAAAAAAAAGCAATAGAAGGATGGTAAGAGGACCGGGTGTCTGTCAGCCAATGTTCCGTGGGTTATTACAAGACGTAAAAATAAACTACAACTCTCCAGAGACCCATGGAGGCAAAAAAAAGGTGTGTGTGTGTGTGTGTGAGAGAGAGAGAGAGCATATGAAATTGAGGGCAAGACCACAGAGTGGGGGATGGGACCAGGAGCGAGATGGACACAGAAAACAGAAATGATGGACAGATACTCCAGATCCATTCGTGTGTGTGTGTGTGTGTGTGTGTGTGTGTGTGTGTGTGTGTGTGAGGGAGGGAGAGACAGAGAGAGTTTTCTCATGGGTTTCCACACAGCTGTCTCAGGTGATGCAACCAACATACGTCCACACTGGCATCCCTACAGCAGTCACCCACTGCTTACCTACTGAGATGTGCTGCTCACACACACAGCACTGGAGTGGTGGAAATAGCAGCTTGGGCACTCTAATGTTAATATGTGTGTCTCTTTCTTTTTCTTTTCTTTCTCTTGTTGGTTCATGTAGTTGTTGGTTCATTGTAAAGCTTATGTGTAAAAAAGTTTTACTTGTATTTTTCTTTTTGGCTAACGTACTTATTGAGTGCAGCCCCTTGGAGGGAGGCCCAAGATCTGCCACGCCTTCTACACCTGATTGTGATTCTGTTTTCACATAATGGGCGCTCCTGTCCATGCTATGCAAGGACTCTGAGGAAGATGCATGAAGCATCGAAACGTTTGTGCACCTTAATTCAAGTTTATAGCTAATACTACATCTGTGCTGCTCCGAATTTTTACTTTTGGTATTAATATATGTGTGTGTGTGTGTGTGAAAGAGAGAGAGAGAGAGTTAGAGAGAGGATTGTTATGAAGTGCCTAAAGCTGCAATATGATACCCATTCACAAGCTGATTGAAGACAGTCCTTCCTCTCTGATGTGTGCATGTCTGTGTGTGCATGTGTGTGTGTCGATTGAAGTCTGTGCTGCTCATTTCCACCCTCGTCATAAACATCTGTGATTCTCTAATAAGAGACAATCAGCCCAGTTCCTCTGCCAGAGTGTTTGTGTGTATGTGTGTGTGTGTGTGTGTGTGTGTGTGTGTGTGTGTGTGTGTAGGGGGCAGCCGTGTTCATATGTGCCTGTGCTGTTTATCCATGTGTATGGATGTGTGTGAGTGTTGTCTGATACGTGTGTCTCCTCCACTGGTGTTAAACATCTGTGATTGTCTAATAGCAGAAGAGTGGCTAACATCCCCATGGGAACAGCACGGTGCCTTCATCCCTGTAACCTGCAGCCCCCTCCACAGGGCTGCACTCAACACAACACACACCACAAAGCACAAACTACACAGTAAAACTTTTTACACAACACACTTTACAAGCACACACTACATGAAGCAGAAAGAAAAGAAAAACAAAGCAAACACTACACAACACACTACACAGTCACGCATCAATAGCCAATCAAGAGCCTCTTCACATGCTAACGCAGTCACCACAACATGGAACATGGCCCATTTGTTTTTTTACTGTGGCAATCACCTACTGCCTGACCCCAACACACACACACACACACACACACACACACACACACACACACACACACACACACACACACACACACACACAAAACATATAGAACTCTAGCACTTTAGCAGAATGTGCAATTTCAAGGCGGGCTGTAAAACAAAATTAACAACTTAAACCCTTTTGGGACTGTCAGTGTGCTTTATATGTGGGGAAAAAAGAGGGAGAGAAGAAAAAGAGAGAGAGAGAGAGAGAGAGAGAGAGAGAGAGAGAGAGAGAGAGAGAGAGAGAGAGAGAGAGAGAGAGAGAGAGAGAGGGGGAGAGACAGACAGAGATAGAGAATTAATTATTTATGATAAAGGGCAGAGTTGTTTTCTCCTGTGATGGTGATTTTTCGAGCCGGTGCACACACACAGGCGAGCAGCTGCCAGACTGCTGGTCCACTCAGTGGGCAAAGGAGTGTGTGCAGCGTGTGGTCGGACGAAGAACAATGTTTGATCCTCAACGCCTCACCACCCACTTTTTATTTGGTTCCAATGGCTAACGTCGCAAGGACGAAAACACTAGTGAGCTGTAAAGGCTATTGGAAAAGTAGGCTAATGCCATGGCCAAGCAATGTATCATTTAAAGCCCCATGGAGTACTGACAGTGCATATTCAACACATTTACGGTGCACACTACGTTTAAAATCATTTTATCGTGTTCTATGTAAGGCTGTTGGACATGCCTTGAGCAAGTGAAGTGAAAAATAAAGCGCTGTTGGTTTCGTTCAGGAACATTTCTGCGCTCCAGAAAAGGTCTGGAGTGGAGGTGGCTCACGAGCACACATTTTTAGGTGACATTAGCGCTGCCTAGATGCACACAGGCCGGGGTCTGTAGACGTAGGCCTGTGGTAGTGCGAGTTGGGCAGAACTGTTGGCGACTGTGGCCTGCACCAGAAGTCAGATTAAAGAGATACGGTGGATCATGGGTAGCCTGGGTTTTCCCATGCTGCCTTACGTGCAATTTTATTCATGCTGCTAGGCAGCCTGCCTTCCATGGACTTTGTTTTCACCTCAACGAAGGAACCAATCACAAAACGGTGGGGGACAGCAAGACAATGACGACACACCGAAGCGGCTATGAGCTACAGTGTATGTACAGATGCATTTGATAGACATTCGTAGTGCCCAAAAAACGTCTCTGGGCATTCGTAAACCATGTTTCAAATAAGAGAAAATGACCGTGTAGTTCCCAGACCCCAGCTCAATGAGATGAGGTCTGACGTTAGCCAGGCTAGATCATGGGTCTACCACTGCATTATGCCATGCCAAAAAGCACCATTTGCAACAGCACATCAGATACCTATATAATGGTAAACAAGACCAGCTGTTCAGAAGGGATAGCATGCTATCACACAAACACACATACACACACACGTGCACACACACACACACACACACACACACACACACACACAGCTCTCACCTGGTTGAGTTTCTTCCACAGGTTGAGGATGGGCGAGAGGCCACTAGACCAGACCTCCCTGTCAAACTTGGACCCAGCCGCCACCGACCTGCTGAGGATCCTCAGCTGGGATATCACCTGGATGGGGGCACAGAAGGGACACTCAATCACTTGAAATCCCTCATCGAGACCAGTCCAGTTGCCTGGAACTCACTACAAGGGTGTCACAGCAATGTCAGGAGAACAGGTCAGCACTTTATACCAGAGAGGTCTTTCCTATGGACCCTTTCAAGAGAGTTCCATTATCAGCATCATAGTTGGCCCCACAAGACTTCCTTTTTAACATTCCATATGTTATCTTAATGCAGAGGAAGTAGATTGGGGCCCAAATAGAACGTTCAAGCATTGTTTTTGTTTTTATTGTTGAAAGGGTCTATACAGACTCGGCCTTACACTGGCAGTGCACCTTCAGCACTCACTGATTAACACAGTCACTGTTATCAACACCAAATAAAGCCATTATTACTGCTCACTTTCAGCTCACAAAGATCAGTAATTGCAATTGTATGTGTTCTACAGCTTTTATCCTCGGGAGACGTGTTTGAGTAAGAGTACGGGTGTGTGCACGCAATATGGTCCTGCCTCACATGTTTCCTTTGGGGGCAATTAACATCCATCCATCAATCCGTCCACACGTCCACACACACACACACACACACGGAGAGGAAAGCAACAAAGATGCTTGCGGTATTCAAAACAACTCTTTTCATTAAACTGCAAAGCTGCCGCAATCATGGCTTTGCCGTTTGAGGCTTGGATCGATTTTTGGTCTCTTGCGCTGCTCCCTTTAATGTTCTCCTTTCTTTCTCTCTTCCTCTCTCTCTCCCTCTCCATCCCTCTCTCTCTCTCTCTCTCTCTCTCTCCCCCCCTCTCTCTCTCCCGTGCCTGATAAATTGGTTTCATTTATTCAGTTGGACCTTGCACTAAGCCACAATCTATCAGCTGTGTTTTTAGTGTGGGAGAGAAGATGCAGAGAGAGAGAGATAGAGAGAGAGAGAAAGAAAGAGAGATAGAGAGAGATAAAGATAGAGATAGAGAGAAAGAGAGATGGTGTGGAGGAGCAGAGAAGAGGAGGGAAAGCTGAGATTAGAGCTGAGAGAGCGGGCGCCAGCTTCAGTGAAAGCCTCCATGCTCTCCTGCTGAGTCACACACACACACACACACACACACACACACACACACACACACACACACACACACACACACACACACACACACACACACACACACACAGGTGTCCAGCCACAGGCTGCTCCACCTCATAACAATAAACACAACACAGATGGCCATTGTTATGGCAGTAGTTCATATAGTCCATTCTCAGTTTGAGATGAGCTACCCCTTCGTCTGTTACAGCGTCACACAAACCTACAGGCTCTCAATCTGGGTCAACGTCATGTTAAAGTTATGAGACGTCCTAACAATGGCCATGAATTTCACATGTCCTGAAATACAGTGTCTGCAAAACAAAAGGAATACGCTATGGAACCAGAGAATAAAGAACCAGACTCCTCCTAGTGGAATAGGGGGGAGACTAAATGGGGAATAAAACACATTTAGGAACAGAGAACTTTGGAGGAGAGACATGAAATAATGAGTCTGATCGCCACCATCGCACCAAGTCATTTTTGCTCTAATTTTCTCTCTAATCTCACAGTCATTTTTCGCTTTTTACTCGCTCATCAAGAGACGGGCCTCCTCGTTGGAGCGGATCCTGCACGAAGCTCTCTGGCGTGCTACTGTGGCTCCAGTGCTCCTCACAGCCGCAGGGCGCCCATTGCGCAAACACCGCGTGGAAATGATGGCTTTAATTAGAAGGTGTGTGTGTGTGCGTGTGTATGTCTGTGTGTGTGTGTGTGTGATACTGATAATGCCTGCCTTGTGACCATTTTACAGAAAGCTCCACCATTAAGTTATGTGGTGAGCTGCCCTTTATGAATGTAACAAGAGTCACAGCTGTTAATGATATTTCCTTTATCTGTGTCTCCATACCTTGCAGATAACGCATCACTTTCATGGCTCTTTTGAAGTCGTTTAAGCGCCTTTCATTGGTATGGCAAGGATGTTCCCTGTAGATTGCCATTAACATTCATCAACCACATCAGGGAAAATGGACAGACCTAGGATTTACTTGTGAAGACGTTAAGTTGCAGCTGCTCTCGGGGGACGCATACAAATGTTAATAACTGAACAAATGTAATATTCCACTTAGTGTACGGGTTTCTTAGAACTGGCACAGGACAGTATGAGCTGGCTGAGGGAAGGTTACTTGCATGCCAGCCATGATATTAGATATTAACAGCATTTGTAGCAGCAGCAATCAGAAAATAAAGGAAAGCGAGATCATGCAACTAGGCAAATAGAAATGAACCAAATGTGGACCAAACAGTTGTAGAAACAAAGGAATCTGACCACAAAAGAGTTTAGCTAAGGACACAGGGTTTTTACAGGAATTTAGCCACTGCTTTTCTAAGGTCACTTGTAATGCTTTCTGAACATCTTTTCCTAAGATCTTTCCCTAAGATCTTTCCCTTTGACCATATTTTGTCTTGGACACATTGGTTACTACTAATTAAGGAACAGCACAATGCAGACACCCACACTGACATTTGTCATGCCACCGTAAAGTGAAATGTAAAGTCACATAAATCCATATGGAACATTAGTAAACCAAATCATACGACAATCTCATCTTTGGTGTGAACTGGCCTTCTAGACTCTATCCCTCCAACTTGCCTCCCCAATTACAGTAGCCTAGCCTGACCCAGCTCTTAGCTTTGCATACCATGGCATTCTGTAGTTTAGCACAGCATATACCCGTGGTGCCAAGTCAGTCCCATGCCCCCCCACACCCCACCGGCCCTCCCAGCTCCAGACTGCCCTGGAGCCACCCAGAGGACAGGCTTTGGCCCACTTAGCGGCCGTGTGCTTCCACATGTGACAGGGGCCCCGCTGAGGAGTCAACCTGGGCTGGGGGTGGAGGGTGGAACTGGTGGTGGCGCTGGTGGTGGTGGTAGGGGTGGTGGAAGAGTCCTACTCAAAGTGACAGTGATAAACGACACCTAAGCACAGGAGCTGGCTTCAGCAGTGTCTGCGTCAATCTAGCAGGCCCTTGAGGGATGAAAGAGACTGGGGGGGAACGAGGGAGGGAAAGTGGAAAAAGAGAGAGAGAGATAGATAGATAGATAGATAGATAGATAGATAGATAGAGAGAGAGAGAGAGAGAGAGAGAGAGAGGGAAAGAGAGAGAAAAAGATAGGGAGAGAGAGAGAGAGAGAGAGTGGATGAGATGGTAAATGAGGAGGAGAAACATCAGACATAATAGAGGAAGATGGAGGGATAAGAGAGATGTGGGGGGAAAGATAGAGAGGAGGATGAGAGAGGTGAGAGGGAAGTGTGAAAGAACAGATATAACGGGAGGAAAATGTTCCTCTCCCACACTGCCAATGTTTATCACATGCTGTGTGTCCTTGGTAACGACCCTGGTGCATGTGTGGAGTGTGCACATAAACACAGGCTAAAGTGCATGTGTGTGTGTGTGTGTGTGTGTGCGTGTGAGTGTGTGTGTGTGTGCGAGTGAGTGTTTGTGTGTGTGTGTGTGTGTGTCTGTGTGAGCCGATGAGAGAGGGGACTGCAAGGCCTGCAACGGGCTAAAGTGCATGTGTGTGTGTGTGTGTGTTTGTGCGTGTGTATGTGTGAGCGATGAGAGAGGGGACTGCAAGGCCTGCGAGGCTTGTAACCCCACATCCCACATCGATACCCAAGATCATAGGAGGAGCACACATAATTAGATCCACAGGGACATGTGAACTGTGACCACTCAATTAGCCTTCATGCCAAAGCACTAGGTGACCCGGTGTATGTGTGTGTGTATATATACACACTCTCTCACACACACACACACACACATATACATACATATATATACATACATATATATATATATATATATATATATATATATATATATATATATATATATATATATATATATATATATATATGTATATATGTGTGTGTGTGTGTGTGTGTGTGTGTGTGAGAGAGAGTGTGAGTGAGAGAGAGATTGTCAAAGAGGAAGAGAGAGAGAAATATAACATTAATGCCTCAAATCCCTTGAGGGAACAGTGCAATACACACACACTGCCACACCAGCGCCTACACACACACACACACACACACACACACACACACACACACACACACACACACACACACACACACACACACACACACACACACACACACACACACACTCTCTCTCTCCCACACACACACACACACACACACCAGCACATACATCTAGCCTACACTAGCCGCATGTACTTCCTACTGGATTAGTAGAGAGAATGACGCTGGTGCCAGTCGCATGGTTATCCCTAAGCACCTTTGGCTAATGAATGGCCTCAACGGAGCTCGGCAGAAAGCCACCAGCTGCCACTCAAAAGGGACCCGTGGCATGCATATTCAAACCTGGGGATTTAAAAGGGGCAGAAATACATACGGCCTGGCATACGTACATGCTTGTACTCACACACACACACACACACACGCTCACACACACACACACACACACACACACACACACACACACACACACACACACACACACACACACACGCAAACACTGAGAGCTGCAGAACAAATGATGAGAAGAGAGAAAGAGAGGAGGAGGGGAGAGAGGGGGACAAGAGTTGGTGCTGAGAGAAAAAGAAAGGAGATGAGTACAATAATGCAAAGGGCTGAAACGCTCTCACACACACACACACACACACACACACACACACACACACACACACACGAGAAAGGAAATAGGAAAATTAGAAACAGAATAGATAAAAAGTGGAGGTAGACAGAGATAGAAATAAAGTAAAGGGGGAGAGAGAGAGAGAGAGAGAGAGAGAGAGAGAGAGAGAGAGAGAGAGAGAGAGAGAGAGAAAGATCCAGGAGAGAAAAGAGAGAGAGTAAGAGAGGTGGGCTGCAGGCAGGCCGTCCATCATGTCAGACAGGTGGTGTGTAATTACGCCTCTGCTCACAGATTTAAAGTGGCCTCTCTCCGACCAAGCCACTGCTCCACAGGACACCCACTAAATCAGCTCCACACACACACACACACACGCCCCCTCATATTCACACAAACACAGTTCACAATATAGGCAACTACAAACAATCACACACACACACAGCCACCCACTTTCAGCTGGAGAGGTGCATTTGTCACTAAGTATATTTCTTTCTGACTTGAAATTCAGTTGGTGGATATGTGAGGGAGTGGGGACACAAAACTGTGTGTGTGTGTGTGTGTGTGTGTGTGTGTGTGTGTGTGTGTGTGTGTGTGTGTGTGGGGTGTGTGTGTGGTAAGGGACAGCAGATCTACTTCAGGTGGACACATTCCTATTCCTACAGTCTGGACATGTGAAATGAAGCAAAAGAGGAACCTGCAGCAAAGCAGTGGACTGTGAGGGGAGAGCACTGCACAGGCTCTCTCACGCTCTCTCTCTCCCTTTCTCTCTCTCTCTCTCTCCCTTTCTCTCTCTCCCTCTCTCTCTCCCTTTCTCTCTCCTCTCTCTCCTCTCTCTCCCTCTCTCTCTCTCTCTCTCTCTCTCCCTCTCTCTCTCTCTCTCTCTCTCTCTCTCTCTCTCTCCCTTTCTCCTCTCTCTCTCTCTCTCTCTCTCTCTCTCTCCTCTCTCTCTCTCTCTCTCTCTCTCACACACACAGACAAATGTACACACACATTCACATGCATGAGCACGCACACACATCCCTATAAGCATTTCGAGCACTTCTGCTTTACCTTTATACACAACACCAGAGGCAGTTGAGCGAGCGAGTGAGTGAAGCAGAGAATGATAAAGAAAGACAGAGAGAGAGAGAGAGAGAGAGAGAGAGAGAGAGAGAGAACAATAGAGAAGAGGGAAAAGAGAAAGGTTGCCTGGCGTCAGAAACACCTGCTGTGCATGCTAAACACTTAACCTCAGGTCTCTCTCCACAGCTCTGTCTTGGGGAGGGGGGTAATGGAAGTCATATTTCAGAGGAATGGCTGTGGGCCCTGTGACCCGCGGAGGAGAGGCGCTCCCTCTCTCCCTCCGTCATGCTCCCCTCTGCCGCACAGGCTAGGATGCCCCAGCCGCTTCATTACTTAAGGGATGGGGTCCTGGCAGCGGGACGAGGGTGAGGGTATTACTCACACACACACACACAAACACACTCACACACAGATGGAAAGGAGTAGTACTTAAAGAACAGAAACACACTCACACACACACACACACACACACACACACACACTCATATAACCAATAAAGAACACACATCACACTCTCAATAGTCTTCACTCACGTCCAACTTTGTCACAGCGTCTCAGTTCAAATGGTTTTATAAGTCATCATTAAGCTTATGATATCAAGCAAATAGGGATGTAACGATTACCGGTATAATAATAAACCGTGATAAAAATGTTGACGATAATAATTACCGTTTTCTTTTATCATAATTATCACGGTTGATTACCACGGTGTTGAAACCGTGTGTTTAATCCTTCCCAGCTTCATCCGAGCCTGCTTTTGACATACAGTAGGCCTGGTACAATGAAGCAAAATTGGTACCCTACTGATTCTGTTGTCTAATTGATGGTTTTAACTGCGATTTGGATTAGGCTACACGTGATTTTAAAAGGCGGAACATTTTCACCGCAAAACTTGCACTGTATCATTTAGCCACTCTACGTCTTTTTATGTTCACATCCACATTAAATCCATTCCACTCACGTTATCAGAAGAACACAGTAGCCTAAAGTTTTTATTTCAACACTTACTTTGGTCTCACTCAGGGTAGGAATTTCATGGCTGCCACGCCGCTGTTCCCTTGTGTTGGCCGTGGATGTCCCTTTGAAAATCAGAGGTTTACAGGCCACGTGGCCTTGGTGCCCTTCTTTCAATATTCTGCTTTAGGCCCTACTAATAGCGACATTTTTTATTTAGCCTATGGCCTGTCAAAATAATCTTAGCATTCACAGCATAAAATTAATTTAGTCTTTTACGCAGTGGAGAAAGTGACAGTGCAAGAAAGAAAAGGCCTAAATTCACCCATTCTTCTCAGTTGAACTACTCGCCAAGCAGCCTACTCATCACACAGACATCACAAGTATCAGATGAAAGAGCTTTTTCTCAGCTTTTAAACGATGTTAGCCGCAAATTGCTGTGGTGAATGGTTCGCCAGAAAAGTAAATAATATAATTAAATTTAATCATAAATTCTACTGAAGGTTTTCGTCCATCTCCCTAGCCATTCCTCTCGGTGCAATACTTCATGAACCTCTCGTTTAACACATGACAAACCATATATCAGAATAAAAAGAAGACCATACCGAACACAAAGGTGTAAAGCGGTCCCCTGTACAGTTAGCCGTTCCAGAGTAATCCAGTTTTGAATTTGCAGTAAATTTCGACATGCATGGATGTCTCCAAATTTGGGCTTTAAGTTTTACAATGTGTTTAAATTGTTCCACATGATTTCATAACGGGCCAAATACAAAAGAAATGTTACAAATATCGCCTAGATATCGGTAAATCAGAGGACAGCTGACTAAGAGTTTGTGAAAGTAGATCACAAAATGCTAAGCATGCATCTAGGCTATTTGAGTTTCTTAAAGCTGAACTGTGCTTAAATTGTTCAATACATGATTTCATAACAGGCCAAATATAAAATAAATGTTAAATATAGCCTAGATATCTGTAAATATTAGATGATCAGATGATTTGTAGTTCTATGTAATATGTCATGTTTCATGTTTTTGTAATGTTTCATACAGTGATGCAGGTCTACTGCAGTGAATAGGCTATACAACTTTGATAATTTTTATAGCCTATGTGGCCTTTGTGCCCTCCACCAAATATGCCCAACTGAAGGCCAAGTGGCCTTGCCCCCAGGAGGGTGAAATTCCAAGCCTGGTCTCACTCATTGGAACCAAATAAC